>NC_057797.1:53624599-53635698 GCF_018294505.1 Triticum aestivum | reverse complement strand
GCGACAGTAGAACATCAAGATCGTCACCACGCCGTCGTGCTGACGGAACTCTTCCCCGACACTTTGCTGGATCAGAGTCCGGGGATTGTCATCGAGATGAACGTGTGCTAGAACTCGGAGGTGCCGTAGTTTCGGTGCTTGATCGGTCGGGCCGTGAAGACGTACGACTACATCAACCGCGTTGTCATAACGCTTCCGCTGTCGGTCTACGAGGGTACGTAGATCACACTCTCCCCTCTCGTTGCTATGCATCACCATGATCTTGCGTGTGCGTAGGAAAATTTTGAAATTACTACGTTCCCCAACACTTTCATTGTCACACCAAAGAGGCACTTTGTCACAAATGACACTGTAATCCTTTAAAGTTTGCCTCATCCAAAGAAGTTGTGCACAACAACTACCGGCCACCACATACTCCGCTTTGGTGGACGAGAGAGACACACAATTTTGTTTCTTGGAAGACCAACTCACCAAAGAGCAACCAAGAAAATTGGTACCCTCCGGAAGTGGACTTCCTATCCACTTTGTCTCCCGCCCAATCGGAGTCCGAATATCCTACAAGCTTGAAGTTTGCTCCTCTTGGGTACTGAGGGAGTCCTGGATTAGGGGGTCTCCGGACAGCCGGACCATATCCTTTGGCCGGACTGTTGGACTATGAGGATACAAGATTGAAGACTTCGTCCCGTGTCTGGATGGGACTCTACTTGGCGTGGAAGGCAAGCTAGGCAATACAGATATGTATATCTCCTCCTTTGTAACCGACCTTGTGTAACCCTAGCCCCCTCCGGTGTCTATATAAACCGGAGGGTTTTAGTCCGTAGGACAAGATACAATCATACCATAGGCTAGCTTCTAGGGTTTAGCCTCTCCGATCTCGTGGTAGATCAACTCTTGTACTACTCATATTATCAAGAATAATCAAGTAGGACGTAGGGTTTTACCTCCATCAAGAGGGCCCGAACCTGGGTAAAACATCGTGTCCCCTGCCTCCTGTTACCATCCGCCTTAGACGCACAGTTCGGGACCCCCTACCCGAGATCTGCCGGTTTTGACACTGACATTGGTGCTTTCATTGAGAGTTCCTCTGTGTCGTCGCCATTAGGCTTGATGGCTCCTTCGATCATCGATAGCGATGCAGTCTAGGGTGAGACTTTTCTCCTCGGACAGATCTTTGTATTCGGCGACTTCGCACTACGGGCCAACTCGCTTGGCCATCTGGAGCAGATCGAGAGTTACGCCCCTGGCCATCAGGTCAGGTTTGGAAGCTTAAAATACACGGCCGATATCTACGGAGGCTTGATCTTCGACGGATTCGAGCCCCTGCTTAGTGCGCCGTGCGGTCATGATGAGCATGATTTAGCTCTGCCATCAGATAGTGTCCAGGAGATCGCGCCGGCAACCGCTCCGACCCTCAATTCAGAGCCAGTTGCGCCATCCATGGACGGGTGGATAGACCCCGCCACAGAGGCCGCACACTCAGCGGCGATCGAGCCGAATATTGACCTTACCCTTCACGAGAGCCATGATGCCACATTGTCGGATCCTTCCCCGGCCACGGACTCCGAACCGCCTGCGCCCGTGCCTATCGAATCCGACTAGGCGCCGATCATGGAGTTTACCTCCGCGGATATCTTTCATCACTCGCCCTTCGGTGACATACTGAACTCATTAAGGTCTCTCTCCTTGTCAGGAGAGTCTTGGCCGAACTATGTCCAGCAGGATTGGGGTGCGGATGATGAAGAAATTCGCCGCCCACCCACCACCCACTTAGTAGCCACTGTTGATGATTTGACCGACATGCTCGACCTCGACTCCGAAGACATCGATGGTATGGATGATGATGCAGGAGACGAACAGGAACCACTGCCCACAGGGCACTAGACGCCCACTTCATCATATGATGTATACATGGTGGACACACCCAAAGAAAACGACAACGAGGAATAGAAGGACGCAACGAAGGGTTGTTCCCTCGAGAAGCAGTCAAAGCGGCAGCGTAAGCGCCGCTCCAAATCCCGCTTCGGCGGAAACAACAGTCATATAGACCCAGCGATAGAGTAGGGTGAACCATCGCCCGACCAAGCCAACATGGAGAATCAAACCGAACAACCCGACTCCATCGAAGATAACAGTCCGGACGAAATCACACCGGACAGGTGCCCGGAGCAACAGAATGCCCATCAAAGGCTTGTTGCCACTACAAGGAGTCTGAAAAAGCAGAAGCAAAGGCTCAGAGCTGCGCAAGACACACTCAGAATCAGATGGAGTGAAGTACTCAACACAGCAGCGAAGTACGGCGGTAATCGCCACACCAAGAGCTACCCGAAGCGAAAGTTGCTACCCGAATTCGACGAGGAGGCCTTAGATCCCCCGCAATTAGAAAACAAAACGGCCATCCAGTCGGATAGACGACCTCGTGGCCAATATAGAGTGGCAAACGACGCCGCACATAAGCTAGTACGTGATCCACGCGAGGGCTCGCATCAAAAGGACGGCGCAACCAGATCCATATACGGGCCACACAAGCACGCTCCAGTATGCAATACAACACAACAAACATGCGAACACCACGGTACACCCAAATACAGGGGTGCCGCACACCCCCTATGTTTCACCGATGAGGTGCTGGACCATGAATTTCCAGAGGGATTCAAACCCGTAAACATAGAGGCGTACGACGGAACAACAGACCCTGGGGTCTGGATTGAGGACTATATCCTCCATATCCACATGGCTCAAGGAGACAATCTCCACGCCATCAAGTACTTACCCCTCAAGCTCAAAGGGCCAGCTCAGCACTGGCTTAAAAGCCTCCCCGAAAACTCCATTGGAAGCTGGGAAGAGCTCGAAGACGCCTTTCGGGAAAATTTTCAAGGGACCTATGTCCGACCACCGGATGCAGACGATTTAAGTCATATAACTCAATAGCCCGGAGAGTCAGCCCGAAAGCTTTGGAATAGGTTCCTCACCAAGAAGAACCAAATAGTAGACTGTCCAGACGCCGAAGCCTTAGCAGCTTTCAAGCACAGCGTTCGAGACGAATGGCTCGCCAGACACCTTGGCCAAGAAAAGTTGAGAACAATGGCAGCATTAACAAGCCCCATGACCCGCTTTTGCATGGGCGAGGACAGCTGGTTAGCCTGATGCAGCACCAGTGACCCAAGTACATCCGAAGTCAGGGACATAAACGGGAAATCACGACGCAGCAAAAACACGCGCCGGAATAACGAAGACAGCCTGAAGAGCACGGCGGTAAACGCCAGATTCAGAAGCTCCTAGCCTGGTCAGCAAAAGCCACCCTCCAAAGGCAATAGAGACAAACTGTCCAGCCTAAACAAGATTCTGGACCAAATATGTTAGATCCATAGTACCCCCAACAAACCTGCAAATCATACCCATAAAGAATGTTGGGTCTTCAAGCAGTCTGGCAAGCTCAACGCCGAACATAAGGGGCAGGATACACCGAGAGAATACGAGGACGAGCCTCGCAAGCAAAGCACTGGGGAACAGAAGAAATTCCCACCAGAAGTCAAAACAGTCAGCGTGTTACACATAATAAAGGGGATAAACAAAGCGGCACTCCCAGAGACACATGCCCCAGGGCCTATCACCGCGGAATTCTTCCACTGGTCGTCCCAACCGATCACTTTTGACCATCGGGATTACTCGGCAAGTGTCCGGCGTGCAGGACGGGCTGCCTTGGTACTAGACCCAATAATTGATGGATACCACTTCACACGAGTTCTAATGGACGGCGGCAGTAGTTTAAACCTGATATATCAGGACACAGTACGCAACATGGGGATAGACCCAGCAAAAATTAGCCATAGCAATACTACCTTTAAAGGAGTAACGCCAGGCCCAGAAGCCCATTGCACGGGCTCCCTACTACTAGAGGTTATATTCGGCTTTCCCGATAACTTCCACAGCGAAAAGTTAACCTTCCACATCGCTCCGTTCCAAAGTGGCTATCAAGCTCTACTCGGACGCGAAGCTTTCGCTCGCTTTAACGCAATACCGCATTACGCTTCTCTTATGCTTAAGATGCCCGGTCCATGCGGCATCATTACGGTAAATTGACATATCGAGCACTCCTTGCGCGCGGAAGACCGTGCGGCTGCCTTGGCAGCCGCACGCTAAACGGCCTCACCAACTGAAGCATCTGACAGGTCGTTAAGACCACGGACGCGGTTAGACGAGTCCGGCGCAATTATATGTAATTGATACAGGTTTGATGGCTATACCCCTATTACAATACAAGGGGCTCAACGCGCGTAAACAAGTGACAATTAGGCTCAATTTTACTCATCTTAAACTGTACATATTTTCTTTAGTACAACCTACCTTTTTGCACGACAATTTTTCAACTAAGTTCCTCTCTTTTACAGATGACCATCGTGCTACACCCGTCCAGGATACGGCACAACAAAGACACAGGCGCAGACGTGCAGCAGGGACCCGTTCTAAGGATTCTTTTTAGATTAAGACCCTGCATAAACCTTTTTTACTATCTCTTGTTGATACACATCCCCCGGATTCTCAGTACAATTGAGAAGGATGCTGACGTATTGGCATGTGGCCACGTCAGAATGTTGCACATACCTGGACACCAGGGGCTTATTACAAAGGGCACTGTTTAGGCCCGATTTACGCCATAAAGACCGAATACCTTAGGGAGTGTTCGGCGTTGCGAGTTTGGCCTTATATGCATCAGCTCCGAATCATGTCTTTGGTCAAATTTTGGGTTTGCCCGGATCCTGTGTTTTGCTACCTTATGTTCCACTCTATTGGCTAAGGCGGCACCAGGAGAACTACTGCGATTGTGCCCTGGTTCATTCGGACGAGCACCTCAGTAGAGAAAGCCGAAAACTGACTGTCATGATATAGCGTGAGACTAGTCAACCACTCGATGACCTACCGGAATCTTCGGGATTCCTCCGCCTTAACGAAGGGCCGTTTCTCGGCTAGGCATGTACGCACCCCGAATTCGGATGAGTGTGGAGCCACCAGGGGCTATATAGTAGCCCCACTGTCAAACTCCTCTGGTTAAGTTAAAGTGTTAAAGCATTATAGTCTGGTTGCCTAGTTCGTTGCGCTATCACCTCCTTAATGGACCAAGACGTTGGATCAAGTGTGAACATGCATCTTCTGCGAACACCCCCGCATTATATGCGTGGGGGCTGAAGCCGACGACTGCAATCTTTCAGGTTATATACATATATACATAAACGGCCGCACAGGCGGCATCATAATACTTTCGGGCAAAAGTATAAATACAGCCTTGATAAACTTAATAAAACATTGTTTTTACAATGGGAATACATGTCATTCAAACATAATATTCTTCGAGCACTGGGCCTCTATCGAACGAGCGCCTTCAAGAACTTCTTCAAAATAGTGCTCGGCAGCCATTCGGCCTATGGCCGAACCCTGCGCCGCGACAGTGGTGGCATCCATCTCCTCCCAGTATGTTTTGACACGGGCAAGGGCCATCCGCGAGCCTTCTATGCACGCCGACCTCTTCATCGCATTAATGCGCGGCACCGCACCAAGGAACTGCTGCACCAAACTAAAATAGTTGTTCGGCTTTGGCCTTTCCGGCCACAAATGATCCACAACAGACCTCATGGCGAGTCCGGACAATCTATTCAGCTCGGCCCATTCAGCAAGCCGATCAGTCAATGGAAGCGGACGCTCTGGAACATTAAATTGTGACCAGAATAGCTTGTCCACTTCACGATCTGTTTGATCTCGGAAGTATTCGACTTCATCGACAGCACTCGCCGCCAAGTCCGGATATGCGTCCGCTGAACTCCACAGCCGGTCCAGAGGGGCATATTGAGGATCTCCAAACTTCCTCCGCAGCATGAAAGGTTTCCCAGCCGCGATATCCCCGGCTTGACGCAGCTCCTCCTTCTTCGCTCTCATCGCAGAGCGGGTGTCTTTGGTCGCCATCGTGGACTTTTCCAGGTCCATCGCCTTCACCCGGTTTTCTTCTTCAAGAAGTTGGCAACGGTCGGTAGTGTCTTTTAACTTTACAGCCATCTCGACCATTTTCTCTTTGCTCTCACAATGCGCGGCCTTTTCGTCTCTTAACTCTTCGGCCGCCTTTAAAGCGGCCGCATTACTACTCCTTGCTTGCTCCTTGGCTCGGGCAAGCTCCGCCCGAAGGGTCTCCATGGTGGCAGCTCCATCTGCAGTCACAACATATTAAATATACTGGCATCATGCTGCTCTTATCATGTGACGATCACCAGAAAAATCACTCACCCTGTGCCTCGTCAAGCCGCTTGTTGACAAGCACAATGTCGGCATTTGCCGCATCCAGTTGCCGCTTTAGTCCGGCAAACCCATCAGTCCGGCTAGCCACCGGAGCTTCAACCACCTGCACATAAAGGCGGTCTGGTTATTACCTGGGACTACGATCCTTTGTTTGCCGCCGTTCTCGACGACAACCAGAGTCTCAAGGGCTACTATCTACACAGGGCACACCTTAAAATGTGCGGTGCTGTCAAAAATGTACATCATTTCACGTACCTCAAAACCCGTCAGTAGACTCATAGAGGCTTCATACAACCCGCTTTCCGCGGACGAAATCCTTTCAATCACCGTACCCATCAATGTATGGTGCTCTTCTGAGATAGTCGCTCGCTCTAGCAGATCCCTCAGTACGTCTGACCGCATACCAGATGGTGTCGGACTCTTTTGGTTGCTCTCTTCAAGAGACGAATACTGGGGACTTCGGGTGGCCATAGGATTATCTTCTAGCCTCGCCGGATCTGGAGAGACCCTCCGCGATGACACTTCAAGGTTGCCCACTTCTTGAGCTGGGGAGTCCGGGGGAGGCGTTTCGCTCTCCATCATCTCCGGAAGAAGATCCCCTGAAGACGAGCTCTGCTGAGAAGGGCTAAGATCCGAACTGCAAGATAAATGCTTCGGTTATTTTCGTCTGAAGTAAGGAAGGATATCTTCACTATTAAGTACTTTTTGATTACTTACAGCTCGTTAGAGGGCTGATCCCCGCGCGGACATTGTGCGGAAAGAGCACCCTCTGAGGCAGGACCCTCTGGTGGAGATTTCTTCTGCCGTTTGGAAACCTTGGTTTCCGGATCTTCAGAGGTAGTCCTCTTCCTTCCCCGGGGCGAGAGAATGTCAGATTCTTCCCCTGGGTTGTCCTTCCTCACGGAGGCGCTCATTCCCTCGGTTGGAATAGGTAGCGGTGGAGGCCTGCTTTCGCCCTCTTTATTCCCCCCTTCATCTTCCTTTGAGGGCACCAGGCAAGGTGTTGGCTCGAGTATCTTTTCCAGCACCGGATTGTCCAAGCCTTCAGGAAGGGGGGCCGAACACCGGATCATCTTCGCCTTTGTTATCCAGTCCTGGTCAAAGAGCGATTCTTCAGAATGATGTCATGATAAAAAAAGGGACAATGTGTTCGGCCATGGGATTACTTACTTGGGCCGCGGTGCGGTTACTGCTCAGGCCCACATCCTCGGTAGTGTCCGGACACTCTATTTGGGGTCCGAAGAACGATTTGTACATCTCCTCGTGCGTCAGGCCAAGGAAATTCTAAATAGTGCGCGGTCCTTCCGGGTTGAATTCCCACATGTGAAGGGGCCGGCGTTTGCAAGGCTGGACTCGACGAACCAGCATGACTTGCATTACCATAACCAGACTGAAATCTCCCTCGAAGAGACTCGGGTGCGGCTCTGCAGTATGGGCACGTCCTTGGCTGGGCCCCAACTCAGCCCCATGCTGATCCATGACATCAGTTGTGGTGGAGCGCCCGAGCGAAAGGTGGGGGCGGCTACCCACTTGGCACTTCGGGGAGCTATGACATAAAACCACTCCCGTTGCCACAATCTGGACACCTCTGGAAAGGAGCCCTTCAGCCATGGAGCGCCAGCAATTTTGCTTATTAGAGCACCTCCGCACGCTGCGTACTGCCCCTCGACCATCTTCGGCTTCACATCAAAGGTCTTGAGCCATAGGCCGAAGTGAGGGGTAATGCGGATGAAGGTCTCACAGACGACAATAAATGACGAGATGTGAAGGAGGGAATCCGGGGCTAGGTTGTGAAAATCCAGCCTGTAATAGAACATAAGACCCCTAACAAAGGGATCCAGAGTGAGGCCTAGTCCTCGGAGGAAGTGGGAGACGAACACAATGCTCTTGTTGGGTTCGGGAGTGGGGATGACCTGCCCTCGGGTGGGCAGCCTATGCGAAATTTCGGCGGTCAGGTATCTGGCCTCGCTCAACTTCTTGATATCCTCCTCCGTGACGGAGGAAGGCATCCACCAGCCTTGAAGGCTGGATCCAGACATGATTGAAGGTCCGAAGCACCTAACCTGGGCTTTGGGTGTTAGAACTCGAGGCGGGGGAAGGATTCGATTGAGCACGGGAGGGAAAAAAGTAAAAGCCTTGTCCCTTTATAAAGAGGGTGGATATCAAGCGTCCTCCTCGTGGCCGTTTGGGACTTGCCTAAAATCTAGGAGTCCTAGGCACGGTTGGGTTACCCATGTCCGTATTGATGAGAATCCCGTAATAAGGGGAACACGATCTCTGCTTTGACAAGACGTGTCAAGAAACTGCCTCGCGTTTTGTGCGGGGATGGTTAAAGAAAAACGGTTCAAATAATTACCGGGCCATGGCATGATGTCATACTGCCAAAATGTGTCACCAGATTGGATTTGTGGAAATATTATTCTCTCTACGGTGGTATGTGGAACTTATTTTGTAGGGTCGGACACTATCCTTGTATTCAAATTCTTCCATGGTGTATTCGGAGGAGGAACCCGCCTTGCAATGCCGAAGACAACATTGCGCGCCAAACTCATTGTCATTGAAGCCTGGTTCAGGGGCTACTGAGGGAGTCCTGGATTAGGGGGTCTCTGGACAGCCGGACCATATCCTTTGGCCGGACTGTTGGACTATGAGGATACAAGATTGAAGACTTCGTCCCGTGTCCGGATGGGACTCTACTTGGCGTGGAAGGCAAGCTAGCCAATACGGATATGTATATCTCCTCCTTTGTAACCGACCTTGTGTAACCCTAGCCCCCTCCGGTGTCTATATAAACCGGAGGGTTTTAGTCCGTAGAACAAGATACAATCATACCATAGGCTAGCTTCTAGGGTTTAGCCTCTCCGATCTCGTGGTAGATCAACTCTTGTACTACTCATATTATCAAGAATAATCAAGCAGGACGTAGGGTTTTACCTCCATTAAGAGGGCCCGAACCTGGGTAAAACATCGTGTCCCCTGCCTCCTGTTACCATCCGCCTTAGACGCACAGTTCGGGACCCCCTACCCGAGATCCACCGGTTTTGACACCAATAGGTACCATAAGCCAAAGTTTGGGGTATGAGCCAAATATCGAAAGATTCGCTTGACCACCACAAAGTGGCTTTCCTTAGGTGCAGCTTGAAACCGTGCACAAATTCCCACACTCAACATGATATCTGGTCTAGATACACAAAGGTAAAGCAAGGAGCCAATCATGGAACGATATACCTTTTGATCCACCGCTTTACCATTGGGATCAATGTCAAGTTGGCACTTGGTGGGCATGGGAGTGGAAGCCGGCTTGACATCACTTAGCTTGAATCTCTTGAGCATGTCTTGAGTGTATTTGGCTTGGGTGATGAAGGTTCCTTATCTTCTTTGTTTGACTTCGAAGCCAAGGAAGAACTTCAACTCTCCCATCATGGACATCTTGAACTTGGAGGTCATGCCACGACAAATTTCTCATTGAAAGCTTTGTTAGGGGAACTGTCGGTGTCAAAACCGGCGGATCTCGGGTAGGGGTCCCGAACTGTGCGTCTAGGCCGGATGGTAACATGAGGCAGGGGACACGATGTTTTACCCAGGTTCGAGCCCTCTTGATGGAGGTAAAACCCTACGTCCTGGTTGATTAATATTGATGATATGGGTAGTACAAGAGTAGATCTACCACGAGATCAGAGAGGCTAAACCCTAGAAGCTAGCCTATGGTATGATTGAAGGAAATATGCCCTGGAGGCAATAATAAAGTTATTATTTTATTTCCTTATATCATGATAAATGTTTATTGTTCATGCTAGAATTGTATTATCCGGAAACATAATACTTGTGTGAATACATAGACAAACTAAACGTCACTAGTATGCCTCTACTTGACTAGCTCGTTAATCAAAGATGGTTATGTTTCCTAACCATAGACATGTGTTGTCATTTGATTAACGGGATCACATTATTAGGAGAATGATGTGATTGACATGACCCATTCCATTAGCTTAGCACCCGATCGTTTAGTATGTTGCTATTGCTTTCTTCATGACTTATACATTTTCCTATGACTATGAGATTATGCAACTCCCGTCTGCCGGAGGAACACTTTGTGTGCTACCAAACGTCACAACGTAACTGGGTGATTATAAAGGAGCTCTACAGGTGTCTCCAAAGGTACATGTTGGGTTGGCGTATTTCGAGATTAGGATGTGTCACTCCGATTGTCGGAGAGGTATCTCTGGGCCCTCTCAGTAATGCACATCACATAAGCCTTTCAAGCATTGCAACTAATGAGTTAGTTGTGAGATGATGTATTACGAAACGAGTAAAGAGACTTGCCAGTAACGAGATTGAACTAGGTATTGAGATACCGACGATCGAATCTCGGGCAAGTAACATACCGATGACAAAGGGAACAAAGTATGTTGTTATGCGGTCTGGCCGATAAAAGATCTTCGTAGAATATGTGGGAGCCAATATGAGCATCCAGGTGCCGCTATTGGTTATTGACCGGAGACATGTCTCGGTCATGTCTACATTGTTCTCGAACCGGTAGGGTCCGCACGCTTAACGTTACGATGACAGTTTCATTATGAGTTTATATATTTTGATGTACCGAAGTTAGTTTGGAGTCCCAGATGTGATCCCGGACATGACGAGGAGTCTCGAAATGGTCGAGACATAAAGATTGATATATTGGAAGCCTATGTTTGGACATCGGAAGTGTTCCAGGTGAAATCGGCATTTTACCGGAGTACCGGGAGGTTACCGGAACCCCATGGTAACCTAATGGGCCTTAACGGGCCTAGTGGAGGAAGAGGAGAGGAGGCCTA
>NC_057797.1:53416613-53624387 GCF_018294505.1 Triticum aestivum | reverse complement strand
CCCTCTCTTCCTTCGTCCCCAAGTCCTAATCCAACTAGGGAAAGGGGGGAGTCCTACTCCCGGTAGGAGTAGGACTCCTCCTGCGCGCCTCCTCCTAGGGCCGGCCGCACCGCCCCTTGGCTCCTTTATATACGGGGGCAGAGGGCACCCCTAGACACACAAGTTGATCTCTAAGATCGTTCTCTTAACCGTGTGCGGTGCCCCCTTCCACCATAGTCCTCGATAATATTGTAGTGGTGCTTAGACGAAGCCCTGCGACAGTAGAACATCAAGATCGTCACCACGCCGTCGTGCTGACAGAACTCTTCCCCGACACGTTGCTGGATCGGAGTCCGGGGATCGTCATCGAGCTGAACGTGTGCTAGAACTCGGAGGTGCCGTAGTTTCGGGCTTGATCGGTCGGGCCGTGAAGACGTACGACTACATCAACCGCGTTGTCATAACGCTTCCGTTGTCGGTCTACGAGGGTACGTAGATCACACTCTCCCCTCTCGTTGCTATGCATCACCATGATCTAGCGTGTGCGTAGGAAAATATTGAAATTACTACGTTCCCCAACAGTGGTATCAGAGCCAGGTTTTTATGCGTTGATGTTATATGCACGAGTAGAACACAAGTGAGTTGTGGGCGATATAAGTCATACTGCTTACTAGCATGTCATACTTTGGTTCAGCGGTATTGTTGGACGAAGCGGCCCGGACCGACATTACGCGTACGCTTACGCGAGACCGGTTCTCCCGACGTGCTTTGCACAAAGGTGGCTAGCGGGTGTCAGTTTCTCCAACTTTAGTTGAACCAAGTGTGGCTACGCTCGGTCCTTGCGAAGGTTAAAATAGCACCAACTTGACAAACTATCATTGTGGTTTTGATGCGTAGGTAAGAACGGTTCTTGCTAAGCCCGTAGCAGCCACGTAAAACTTGCAACAACAAAGCAGAGGACGTCTAACTTGTTTTTGCAGGGCATGTTGTGATGTGATATGGTCAAGACATGATGCTAAATTTTATTGTATGAGATGATCATGTTTTGTAACTAAGTTATCGGCAACTGGCAGGAGCCATATGGTTGTCGCTTTATTGTATGCAATGCAATTGCGTTGTAATGCTTTACTTTATCACTAAGCGGTAGCGATAGCCGTGGAAGCATAAGATTGGCAAGACGACAACGATGATATGATGATGATCAAGGTGTCGCGCCGGTGACGATGGTGATCATGACGGTGCTTCGAAGATGGAGATCACAAGCACAAGATGATGATGGCCATATCATATCACTTATATTGATTGCATGTGATGTTTATCTTTTATGCATCTTATCTTGCTTTGATTGACGGTAGCATTTTAAGATGATCTCTCACTAATTATCAAGAAGTGTTCTCCCTGAGTATGCACCATTGCGGAAGTTCTTCATGCTGAGACACCATGTGATGATCGGGTGTGATAGGCTCTACGTTCAAATACAACGGGTGCAAAACAGTTGCACACGCGGAATACTCAGGTTATACTTGACGAGCCAAGCATATACAGATATGGCCTCGGAACACGGAGACCAAAAGGTCGAGCGTGAATCATATAGTAGATATGATCAACATAGCGATGTTCACCAATGAAACTACTCCATCTCACGTGATGATCGGACATGGTTTAGTTGATTTGGCTCACCTGATCACTTAGAGGATTAGAGGCATGTCTATCTAAGTGGGAGTTATTTAGTAATATGATTAACTGGACTTAAATTTATCATGAACTTAGTACCTGATAGTATATTGCTTGTTTATGTTTGATTGTAGATAGATGGCCCGTGCTGTTGTTCCGTTGAATTTTAATGCGTTCCTTGAGAAAGCAAAGTTGAAAGATGATGGTAGCATTTACACGGACTGGGTCCGTAACTTGAGGATTATCCTCATTGTTGCACAGAAGAATTACGTCCTGGAAGCACCGCTGGGTGCCAGGCCTGCTGCTGGAGCAACACCAGATGTTATGGACGTCTGGCAGAGCAAAGCTGATGACTACTCGATAGTTCCGTGTGCCATGCTTTACGGCTTAGAATCGGGACTTCAACGACGTTTTAAACGTCATGGAGCATATGAGATGTTCCAGGAGTTGAAGTTAATATTTCAAGCAAATGCCCGGATTGAGAGATATGAAGTCTCCAATAAGTTCTATAGCTGCAAGATGGAGGAGAACAGTTCTGTCAGTAAGCATATACTCAAAATGTCTGGGTATAATAATCACTTGATTCAATTGGGAGTCAATCTTCCAGATGATTGCGTCATTGACAGAATTCTCCAATCACTGCCACCTAGCTACAAGAGCTTCGTGATGAACTATAATATGCAAGGGATGAATAAGACTATTCCCGAGCTCTTCGCAATGCTGAAAGCTGCGGAGGTAGAAATCAAGAAGGAGCATCAAGTGTTGATGGTCAACAAGACCACTAGTTTCAAGAAAAAGGGCACAGGGAAGAAGAAGGGGAACTTCAAAAAGAACAGCAAGCAAGTTGCTGCTCAAGAGAAGAAACCCAAATTTGGACCTAAGCCTGAAACTGAGTGCTTCTACTGCAAGCAGACTGGTCACTGGAAGCGGAACTGCCCCAAGTATTTGGCGGATAAGAAGGATGGCAAGGTGAACAAAGGTATATGTGATATACATGTTATGGATGTGTACCTTACTAATGCTCGCAGTAGCACCTGGGTATTTGATACTGGTTCTGTTGCTAACATTTGCAACTCGAAACAGGGACTACGGATTAAGCGAAGATTGGCTAAGGACGAGGTGACGATGCGCATGGGAAATGGTTCCAAAGTCGATGTGATCGCGGTCGGCACGCTACCTCTACATCTACCTTCGGGATTAGTATTAGACCTAAATAATTGTTATTTGGTGCCAGCGTTGAGCATGAACATTATATATGGATCTTGTTTGATGCGAGACGGTTATTCATTTAAATCAGAGAATAATGGTTGTTCTATTTATATGAGTAAAATCTTTTATGGTCATGCACCCATGAAGAATGGTCTATTCTTATTAAATCTCGATAGTAGTGACACACACATTCATAATGTTGAAGCCAAAAGATGCAGAGTTGATAATGATAGTGCAACTTATTTGTGGCATTGCCGTTTAGGTCATATCGGTATAAAGCGCATGAAGAAACTCCATACTTATGGACTTTTGGAACCACTTGATTATGAATCACTTGCTACTTGCGAACCATGCCTTATGGGTAAGATGACAAAAACACCGTTCTCCGGTACTATGGAGAAGAAACAGATTTGTTGCAAATCATACATACAGGTGTATGTGGTCCGATGAATGTTGAGGCTTGTGGCGGATATCGTTATTTTCTCACCTTCACATATGACTTAAGCAGATATGGGTATATCTACTTAATGAAACATAAGTCTGAAACATTTGAAAAGTTCAAAGAATTTCAGAGTGAAGTTGAAAATCATCGTAACAAGAAAATAAAATTCCTACGATCTAATCGTGGAGGAGAATATTTGAGTTACGAGTTTGGTGTACATTTGAAACAATGCGGAATAGTTTCGCAACTCACGCCACCCGGAACACAACAGCGTAATGGTGTGTCCGAACATCGTAATCGTACTTTACTAGATATGGTGCGATCTATGATGTCTCTTACTGATTTACCGCTATCGTTTTGGGGTTATGCTTTAGAGACGGCTGCATTCACGTTAAATAGGGCACCATCAAAATCCATTGAGACGACGCCTTATGAACTATGGTTTGGCAAGAAACCAAAGTTGTCGTTTCTGAAAGTTTGGGGTTGTGATGCTTATGTGAAAAAGCTTCAACCTGATAAGCTCGAACCCAAATCGGAGAAATGTGTGTTCATAGGATATCCAAAGGAAACTATTGGATACACCTTCTATCACAGATCCGAAGGCAAGACTTTTGTTGCTAAATTCAGAAACTTTCTAGAGAAGAAGTTTCTCTCGAAAGAAGTGAGTGGGAGGAAAGTAGAACTTGATGAGGTAACTATACCTGCTCCCTTATTGTAAAGTAGTACATCACAGAAACTGGTTTCTGTGACACGTACACCAATTAGTGAGGAAGCTAATGATGATGATCATGAAACTTCAGAACAAGATACTACTGAACCTCGTAGATCAACCAGAGTAAGATCCGCACTAGAGTGGTATGGTAATCCTGTTCTGGAAGTCATGCTACTAGATCATGATGTACCTATGAACTATGGAGAAGCGATGGTGAGCCCGGATTCCGCAAAATGGCTTGAAGCCATGAAAGCTGAGATGGGATCCATGTATGAGAACAAAGTGTGGACTTTGGTTGACTTGCCAAAAGATCGGCAAGCAATTGAGAATAAATGGATCTTCAAGAAGAAGACTGACGCTGACGGTAATGTTACTGTCTACAAAGCTCGACTTGTCGCAAAAGGTTTTCGACAAGTTCAAGGGATTGACTACGATGAGACCTTCTCACCCGTAGCGATGCTTAAGTCTGTCCGAATCATGTTAGCAATTGCCGCATTTTATGATAATGAAATATGGCAGATGGATGTCAAAACTGCATTCCTGAATGGATTTCTGGAAGAAGAGTTGTATATGATGCAACCGGAAGGTTTTGTCGATCCAAAGGGAGATAACAAAGTGTGCAAGCTCCAGTGATCCATTTATGGACTGGTGCAAGCCTCTTGGAGTTGGAATAAATGCTTTGATAATGTGATCAAAGCATTTGGTTTTGTACAGACTTTTGGAGAAGCCTGTATTTACAAGAAAGTGAGTGGGAGCTCTGTAGCGTTTCTGATATTATATGTAGATGGCATATTACTAATCGGAAATGATATAGAATTTCTGGATAGCATAAAGGGATACTTGAATAAGAGTTTTTCAATGAAAGACCTCGGTGAAGCTGCTTACATATTGGGCATTAAGATCTATAGAGATAGATCGAGACGCTTAATTGGACTTTCACAAAGCACATACCTTGACAAAGTTTTGAAGAAGTTCAAAATGGATCAAGCAAAGAAAGGATTCTTGCCTGTGTTACAAGGTGTGAAATTGAGTAAGACTCAATGCCCGACCAATGCAGAAGATAGAGAGAAAATGAAAGATGTCCCTATGCTTCAGCCATAGGCTCTATCATGTATGCAATTCTGTCTACCAGACCTGATGTGTGTCTTGCTATAAGTCTAGCAGGGAGGTACCAAAGTAATCCAGGAGTGGATCACTGGACAGCGGTCAAGAACATCCTGAAATACCTGAAAAGGACTAAGGATATGTTTCTCATATATGGAGGTGACAAAGAGCTCATCGTAAATGGTTACGTTGATGCAAGCTTTGACACTGATCCGGACGATTCTAAATCGCAAACCGGATACGTGTTTACATTAAACGGTGGAGCTGTCAGTTGGTGCAGTTATAAACAAAGCGTTGTGGCGGGATCTACATGTGAAGCGGAGTACATAGCTGCTTCGGAAGCAGAAAACGAAGGAGTCTGGATGAAGGAGTTCATATCCGATCTAGGTGTCATACCTAGTGCATCGGGTCCAATGAAAATCTTTTGTGACAATACTGGTGCAATTGCCTTGGCAAAGGAATCCAGATTTCACAAGAGAACCAAGCACATCAAGAGACGCTTCAATTCCATCCGGAATCTAGTCTAGGTGGGAGACATAGAGATTTGCAAGATACATACGGATCTGAATGTAGCAGACCCATTGACTAAGCCTCTTCCATGAGCAAACCATGATCAGCACCAAAGCTCCATGGGTGTTAGAATCATTACTGTGTAATCTAGATTATTGACTCTAGTGCAAGTGGGAGACTGAAGGAAATATGCCCTAGAGGCAATAATAAAGTTATTATTTTATTTCCTTATATCATCATAAATGTTTATTGTTCATGCTAGAATTGTATTATCCGGAAACATAATACTTGTGTGAATACATAGACAAACTAAACGTCACTAGTATGCCTCTACTTGACTAGCTCGTTAATCAAAGATGGTTATGTTTCCTAACCATAGACATGTGTTGTCATTTGATTAACGGGATCACATTATTAGGAGAATGATGTGATTGACATGACCCATTCCATTAGCTTAGCACCCGATCGTTTAGTATGTTGCTATTGCTTTCTTCATGACTTATACATGTTCCTATGACTATGAGATTATGCAACTCCTGTTTGCCAGAGGAACGCTTTGTGTGCTACCAAACGTCACAACGTAACTGGGTGATTATAAAGGAGCTCTACAGGTGTCTCCAAAGGTACATGTTGGGTTGGCGTATTTCGAGATTAGGATGTGTCACTCCGATTGTCGGAGAGGTATCTCTGGGCCCTCTCGGTAATGCACATCACATAAGCCTTGCAAGCATTGCAACTAATGAGTTAGTTGTGAGATGATGTATTACGCAACGAGTAAAGAGACTTGCCGGTAACGAGATTGAACTAGGTATTGAGATACCGACGATCGAATCTCGGGCAAGTAACATACCGATGACAAAGGGAACAAAGTATGTTGTTATGCGGTCTGACCGATAAAAGATCTTCATAGAATATGTGGGAGCCAATATGAGCATCCAGGTTCCGCTATTGGTTATTGACCGGAGACATGTCTCGGTCATGTCTACATTGTTCTCGAACCGGTAGGGTCCGCACGCTTAACGTTACGATGACAGTTTCATTATGAGTTTATATATTTTGATGTACCGAAGTTAGTTCGGAGTCCCGGATGTGATCACGGACATGACGAGGAGTCTCAAAATGGTCGAGACATAAAGATTGATATATTGGAAGCCTATGTTTGGACATCGGAAGTGTTCCGGGTGAAATCGGCATTTTACCGGAGTACCGGGAGGTTACCGGAACCCCCCGGTAACCTAATGGGCCTTAATGGGCCTAGTGGAGGAAGAGGAGAGGAGGCCTAGGGGATGCCGCGCGCCCCTCCCCCCCAAGTCCGAATTGGACAAGGAGGGGGCGGTGCGCCCCTTTCCTTTCTTCCCTCCCTTCCTTCTTCCCCAAGTCCTAATCCAACTAGGGAAAGGGGGGAGTCCTACTCCAGGTAGGAGTAGGACTCCTCCTGCGCGCCTCCTCCTAGGGCCGGCCGCACCCCCACCTTGGCTCCTTTATATACAGGGCAGAGGGCACCCCTAGACACACAAGTTGATCTCTAAGATCGTTCTCTTAACCGTGTGCGGTGCCCCCTTCCACCATAGTCCTCGATAATATTGTAGTGGTGCTTAGGCGAAGCCCTGCGACTGTAGAACACCAAGATCTTCACCATGTCGTCGTGCTGATGGAACTCTTCCCCGACACTTTGCTGGATCGGAGTCCGAGGATCGTCGTCGAGCTGAACGTGTGCTAGAACTCGGAGGTGCCGTAGTTTCGGTGCTTGATCGATCGGGCCGTGAAGACGTACGACTACATCAACCGTGTTGTCATAACGCTTCCGCTGTCGGTCTACGAGGGTACGTAGATCACACTCTCCCCTCTCGTTGCTATGCATCACTATGATCTTGCGTGTGCGTAGGAAAATTTTGAAATTACTACGTTCCCCAACAATGATTGTATGTTGTGATTGTTGTCCTACGGACTAAAACCCTTCGGTTTATATAGACACTGGAGAGGGTTAGGGTTACACAAGGTCGGTTACAAAGGAGGAGATATCCATATTCGTATTGCCTGGCTTGCCTTCCACGCCAAGTAGAGTCCCATCCGGACACGAGACGAAGTCTTCAATCTTGTATCTTCATAGTCTAACAGTCCGGCCAATGGAGATAGTCCGGCTGTCCGGAGACCCCCTGATCCAGGACTCCCTCAGTAGCCCCTGAACCAGGCTTCAATGACGATGAGTCCGGCGCACAGTATTGTCTTCGGCATTGCAAGGCGGGTTCCTTCTCTGAATACATCACAGAAGAATTTGAATACGAGGATAGTGTCCGACCCTGCAAAATAAGTTCCACATTCCACCGTAGAGAGAATAATATCTTCGCAGATCTAATTTGCTGGCTTGTTTTGGCAGCATGACGTTATGTCAGGGCCCGGTGATTATTTGAACCATTTCTTTTAACCAGCCCCGCACATAACGCGAGGCAGTTTTTTGACACGTCTTGTCAAAGCAGAGATCGTGTCCCCTTATTACGGGATTCTCATCAATACGGGCATGGGTAACCCAACCACGCCATCAATTGCGGCGCTTGGGGGATAAGCGAGTTTTACCAGGCAAGTGGGGACGCTTAGTTTTGTCCGCCCATATAAAGGGATAAGGATTCACCTCTCTATCCACGCCTTCTTCCTCCTTTGCTCATCTGTTCTCGCACACTCGAGCTCCAGCGCCCAAGTCCGCACTTCCCACCTCGACCTTCTCCAACCATGTTCGGAGCGGGAGGCAAGTGGATGGTATCCTCCATCATGGAGGGAGACATCAAGAAACTGAGGAGAGCCGGATACCTGCCCGACGACATCGCGCACCGGATCTGAGATGAGGGGCAGCTCATCCCCACCCCCAGGCCCCATGAGAGGGTAGTATTCCTCACCCATTTCCTCCGTGGACTAGGATTCCCTCTCCATCCATTCGTCCGGGGGCTCATGTTCTATTACGGCCTGGATTTCCATGATCTGGCCCTGAACTTCGTCCTCAACATCTCGGCGTTTATCATCATGTGCGAGGCCTTCCTCCGCATCAAGCCCCACTTCGGCTTATGGCTGAAGACCTTCAATGTCAAGCCGAAGGTGGTGGGCGGCCGCCAGGCGGAGTGCGGAGGCGCCATGGTGGGCAAGATGCCCAACATAACATGGCTCGAGGGCTCCTTTGTGGAAACCATAAAGGGGTGGCAATCGGGGTGGTTCACCCCCAATCTAATCGTCAAGCAGAGAGGGCAAATCAAGAAATTCTACGGGGTATCAAACCATGTCTTATGGTTCCCTTAAAGTAGACGCCGGGTTGTTGGGTTGAGGAGTTACCTTCTGTGTTATGGAGCATCAACACCACACCCAATAGGCCTACGGGTTACACACCTTTCTTCATGGTCTATGGAGCGGAGGCGGTTCTTCCTAGTGACATCCATCACGATTCGCCCCGTGTGGCAGCTTATGTTGAAGCTGATAATGAGAAGGCACGTCAGGATTCTCTGGACTTGTTGGATGAAGAGCGTGATCTTGCAGCAGCACGATCAGCGATTTATCAACAAGATCTCTGACGTTATCACAGCCGCCGGGTTAAAACCAGAACCTTTCAAGAAGGTGATTTGGTGCTCCGGCTCATCCAGGATCAGAGTGATATGCACAAGTTATCCCCACCTTGGGAAGGACCCTTTGTGGTCAGCAAAAATCTGCACAACGGATCTTACTACCTCGTTGATGTTCGAGAGCATGAAGACTCACGTCAATCGGAGGAGGAGACCAAGCGGCCATGGGACATAGCTCTCCTTCGGCCTTACTATACTTGAAGCTATAGGCTCTTCATCTGTACATATTTATGACAGTGTATATATCATATAATAAACCGGAGCCTCCATTATAAGCAGGGTATCTGTTCTTTTTATATCCTGTGTGTGCTTTTACAAGTTAACTGACAAAGCGGAGTTTTTGTTAATCCGGCTTTAGCAGCTGCATAGATATAAAGAAAGTCACTAGGGGGCTTGGTCATATTTGAACTACAGCTACACCTCTTGATCGGTTTTTAAACCACGAAGAGATATCATTAGGGGGCTTGGTTGTCCTCACACCATAGCTACACCTCTTGATAGGCATTTAAGCCACAAAGGGAAAATTTTGTGGAGCCAAAGAGAGTGTTGTACAGAGTACAGACTCAAACATGGGCACACATTGAGCATCGCTCACAAAGTTACTTGGGGGCTCTTTTTGCAAAGCAACATAGAGTTCGAAAGGACCCTTGTAATTGGCTATCAAGCCACGGCTTGGAAGCCTGGTGTATTCACCTAAAAACCTGGGTTAACCTGCCTTCATCAAGTAAGCCACTCTTGCCCAGGTAATCCTGGTATAACCCATCGAACATTTGACATGTCAATCTTTTATAGACCCTGAACTTGTCAAAGTTAAAATGATGATTGGTTAATTGGAGACCCATCTTAAAAGGCTTTGTTAAATGGTTTAACTCAGAGGCCTGGCATCCCATGAAAAGCCTCGATTTGGAGCCTGGCAGCTCGTAAAAAGCCTTGCATATTTTCCTGTTTGAATTTTGTTTGTTGAAAATCATAAGTATTTTTTAAACCGGTGTCCTTGACCCGACGTGCTTTTCAAAACTACAAGTTGTTGGCACATGATCAATTATAAACCGGTGTTCATTGACCTGGTCTGGTTTGACTAAATCGCCAGTGTTATAAAGAAAATCTGGTAGTTATCCCGGTCCGGTTTAATATATAGACCGGTATTACGAAGATGGAGTTATCAAAGTTCCGGATTGGTATTCACACCTTTGTCGTATACCCGATTGGTCAACCAATGAGGTATATTATGTACATTACTTTTTGTACAAACACTTGATTATTCATTTAGGTATTATATACTTCTTGGACATCATGACACGTCTAGCGGTAAACCGCTAGATACTTTTAAGTTATTGTACCCAGGAACGCAATTCATCATGGATTATGCATAAATATATCCCAAAGAGCGGCACAGATTGTTACAAAGTATTACGAAACATGCTCGATGGCATGGCAGATAGTGGAGTTTCGGCTATCCTATTACATGAAGCTTCAAAGCGGCTCCAATAGTATCATTGTTTTTCACAGTAGCCATATAAACCGGCGACCGGATCAGGACTCTTCATCGTGACGGTTTGACGGTTGAGGGTCAGTTGGTGTGGGCACTTCTTCATCCCTCCCCAGACGTTGGAAATCAGTCGTTGACCAATCGATTCCAGTTAACGCTTGGAACACTGCTTCCTCATGGATAAGATTGGAAGGGTTAATATCAGGGGCATAAGTGTGCTTACGAATTGGAGGCAAAAGTTCTTCGACTTCATGGATGTCGGTCGGCTGTCTTTTCCCTTCTGCATCATAAAACGGTTGAAAATGGGACAAATCGGTATCATCAGCCAACTTGCTGGCTGCTGGCCGCATCTGTTTGGTCAGCCGCCGAAGATCATCATTGTTGAAGTTTGAACCGTCTTCTTTAACGCCTGGGTATCCTTTAATGATATCCTCCGCTTCAAGGTCTGGAATCCAGGCTTTGGCTCGAATAAGGGCGGTTAAAGCTCCTGCTCTGGCAGCTGCTCTCTTCAACTCGGCAATACGGGCTGGTAACATGCCCAGCTTCTCAAGGGTCTCCTTAATCAAAGTTGGAGCCAGTTTGTTATAAGCTGTCGTGCTAATAACCCGCTGAGACCCAGAGTATAGCTGTTCAACCAATGTATATGCCGCTTTGAGCTTCATCCGCATATCTATACCAAGATGAGCGATCCGGGTGCCTGTCAAAGATTTTATCAACATTTTGGTCAGTTATAAGATTCATCGACTGGCGCAACACACATAAGCAGACACTTACCAAAGATAGCAGAGGTCATAGCATTGATTTGGCGTTTCAAACCGGCTAGTTCTTCAACCACTAGCTTCAGGGCTGCCTCGGCGTTTACAGCTCTTTTGGTTAAACCGGATTTCTCGGTTTCCCATTCAGCACGCTCTTGGTTGAAGGATTCTTTCAGCTTTTCCATTACGGCCAGGGCCTGGGTCAGCTCCTCTTTGGCTTTTGCAGCCTCAGCTTGTTGTGACTTCACATTTTCTTGCAAGTCAGAATTTCGGGCATCTTTGCTTCTCAGTTCAGCCTGCAACATTGAAGGTATATTCAACAAACAACATATATATGTGCTAAGTATAAAGCATATAGCAAGTTATACACTTCATACTTGGGGGCTAATGCCTATTTGCTCTAAAAGTGCTACAATTTATACAAGTCTCCAGAAGAATGCAAGCATTATCCTTGACACTTGGGGGCTAATGTGCGTCGATTCTAAAGCGGAGGTGCAGATTAAAACCCGGATTAACCTTCTAAGTTAAACCGGCCTTTGGGGGCTATGCTGCAGAACGTTATCTAATTATTTCAAGATAAGTCTTATCTCTTATTAGAGACCTGCCATTGCAAGGATCAATGATGAGATGCTTAAAGTATTACAAAGACCCGGTTTATGATTAACAATCATAAAACGGCCCTTGGGGGCTACTTGGGATAGTGTTTCAGCTATAAATCAATACACAAAGGGAGAGGAATTTACCTCATATTGCTCTTTCATCAAGTTCACCAAACCGGCTTCATAATCCTGGTTTGAGTGCAGACGGTTCAAGAAGCCAGAATGGAGCTCATCAGCGTTAAGATGAGCATAGCTTGATAAATCGCTGCTCCATTTACCTTTCTCCCTGTCAGCTTGCTCTTCTTTGGCACTGTGTTGAGCCAAAATGACGGGACGGCCAGGAGAGCTGTGGCCCATTCCAGTAATAATAACGTCATCACCTTGGCCTTCAGGGTTTTTGGTTGATGATATTGGAATTTCAGCATCTTTCACCGGGCTAGCCCGGTTTGGTTTGGCCGGTTCAGCATCTGGCGCGGCAGGATCAACGTCTGCTGGCTCATCAGTATTTTGGCCTTCAAGGGGCGGGTTATCAGAAGCAGATTCAGGATGAGGGCTTTCCGGTTCACGAGTTTGTTCCGGTTCACCTCTTGGTTCTCCTTCTTCGGCGACCGGATCTTCGAGCGGATTGGTGGTCCGAGCTTTCTTACTGGGACTGGCTTTGGCCCTGCAAACAGAATAAAAGAGGATTAACATCCTATTCAAAGGATTTATGGTGCATTGAAAGGAAAGGTTTTTACAACTTACCTGGCCACAGTTTTCAAAGGGGGGAGTTGAGTTGCTGTTGATTCACCAGAAGATGAAGGAGGTGTCACCTGATAATTTGAATCGGACGGATTAAGAGGCTGTCTGAAATAACCTGCCTTGGGGTAAGAATGGTCAGAAGTAGGAGAGACCTCAGACCGGCGCTTCCGAACCGGAGTATCAGGTAAACCAGCTGAAGTGACATGTTGGCCACTGTGCCGGGTTGTCTGGCGAGCTTCATGCTACTGAGTCTTCAAAATAAATGTTGGATCCAAGTGAGCAAGAGGATGAGAAAAGCTTACTTTCCGGACTGCTTGGCGAGTTTTTTGTGTTGGCATAGAGTCTGAACCAGAGGAAAGGGTAATTACCTCTACGTCATCAGCTTGACTAGCTTCTGCGTCCTCCTGAGGAAGATCATTGTTAATGAGATGCATGAAAAGAGAGCCAAGTGAGTCAAGTTCTACCTCAACTTCTGGATTATCAGTATCGTCATCAAGCTCCATATTAATCCGGTCAGCCGTTTTCCGTTTTGACGTCCGTTTTATGGCTTTGGTCTTTGGGCGGGATGGCTTGACCGCTTTGTCTCCAGTCGGCTTTGCCGCTTTCTCTACGGTTTTCCGTTTCCAGAAGGGGTCATCACCCTACATATAAAGAAGAAGGGTTACAGGTTGCATAAGTTAAAGATATTAGAGATGAAGAGGAAGTATAATGCTTACAGCAGGCGGTTTGTTCTTGGCATAGAAGGGACTCAGACCGGTTTGACTACAGATCAGTTCCGACTCATTCAGAATCTTCTTTACACCTTCAGTGACTTCTTCCTCAGATAATTGGATGTTGCAATGGCGTTGAGGGTCGTCAACCTCACCGGTATATTCACACATTAAACCGGGACGCCGGCTTAGCGGCAAGATACTCCAGGATATCCAACAGCGCACAAAGTCCACGCCTGTTAAACCGTTTGCCATAAAGGCCCGGAGTTTGGCGAGTTGAGGAGCGTATTTCGCCCTTTCTGAAGAGCTCAGGCGTTGTGGCATGGGGTGAGTATTGGATAGTCTGTGATCACGAAAGCCGGGGAGGGGATTTTCATCTTCAGGCGAAGTGTCTCTGCAATAAAACCAAGTTTGATTCCATTCCTTTGGGTGGCTATGATGTTTGGCATGAGGAAATTCAACTTCTTTCCGCTTTTGAATCGAGACACCACCAAGTTCTGTGTTCGGGCCATTTACAAACTCTGTGCGCCGGTTTAAGTGAAAGAAATCCCGGAACAGTTCTGCAGTTGGTTCTTCTTGTAAATATACTTCACAGAAGACCTGGAAGTTGCATAAATTGGAAACCGAGTTGGGACCAATATCTTGCGGATGAAGTTGGAAGCTGGCAAGCACATCTCGATAAAACTTTGACCCTGGCGGTTTGAAGCCACGGCCTATATGGTCAACAAAGACCACCACCTCGCCCTGCCTTGGGGTTGGAGGATTTTCTGTTCCTGGAACTCGCCATTTGATTTCAGTTTTCTTAGGCAGGGAGCCGATGCTAACCATCTCATTCAACTGAGTCTCAGTAACCCGGGAATGAGCCCAGTTGCAGGCAGTGAATTGTTTGGCCATTGCGAAACAAACAAGCTGAAAATGAAAGGCCGGTTTATAAATTACGCATGATTATATGCAAGAGACAAGGGAGTAAGAAACATACTGATATGTGAAATGGTGTAAACCGGAGACTAATGCCATAAGGGGAAAAGGTAATACTAGCACCGGATTACTCAGACACTGTTAAACCGGAGCATAATTATGAAGGTAAAATGCTCCTCCGGTTTATCAGAGGGCTAATGGCATAGACTGCTTATACAAGGTTAAACCGCCTATGTTGGTGCAAGGAGAAACAGATCTCACAGTGACATATGAAATTTTTGGATCTAAGATAAGATAGAAAAGTAAAAATAATTGGATCTAGAAGGGGTGCAGAACTTAAGCAACTTATGAAGGAGTAGATCAGTTCTTTGCGCATAAGGGTTTGTTGTGACAATGGAAGGTTAGCTACGGCAAGGAGTACGTCGGATACGAAGTATACACCTAAAGGCCATGAAAGAGCAACACTGAAAGCTCTGATGAACCTCAAGAACAGCGAAGAACAAGGAAACCCTAATGGATCTAAGAAAGAAAGGGGAAAAGACTTACTGCGACGGCGGAAGCAGCGGAAGGGCGTTGTGGAACTCTGGTGCGAACAGGTTGATGCAGCGGCCAACGGCGAAGCAGAGGCGGAGTTCGAAGATGACGGCGGCGCTCGGGTGCGAGGTCGTCGAGAGGAAGAAGAAGAGATGAATGTGTAGTGGAAAGAAAAGAAAAGAAAAGGGTCTGATGTCCCTATTTATAAGGCGAAGAGATGAAACGGCAAGTGCGGGAATCGAGGAGCCCCAAAATGGATAAGTTAATAAGGGTGTCGCCTCGATGGCTGAAGACATATTAAATGAAGGAAATCTTCGACATCAACGGATGTATGACGTCAGGACGGTTTATCATAATCTTGAAGTATGACGTCACGGCGGTTTACAAGATCGAGGTGAAGATATGAGGGAAGAATTTTTCTAACTATAGAAGATTGACATGAACGAGTTCAAACCAATCTGGGGCCTAATGTTGGGGATATTACTACTGGAGGTAAACCGGCCTTATGTAGCCAAGTTGACTCCTTGAAGATTAGAAGCCCATAAAGATGCAAGGATGATGGCGCTTCATGGAGGCCCAAGGCCCGAAGGCGGGTTAAAGCCTGTAAATGTAAACCGGCTTAGTCGTGTAACTTGTATTGTAAGATAGGAAGGATAGAGACCGAACTGGATACGTTTATGATCCGGCTTCGGGACTCTGTAAACCGGCGGGCGTCAACCTATGTATATAAAGGGACGACCCGGCAGCGGTTTAGGGACAGACAACAACTCGAGAGCCAGACAAAGCGGATTCGCTCCCTGGCCTTCGAAACCCTAGCAATACCAATCACAACTAGACGTAGGCTTTTACCTTCCTTGAAGGGGCCGAACTAGTATAAAATTCCCCGTGTCCCCTTGTCCGGTTTAACCCCTTTAAGCTAACCCGTAGCGATGGCTCCATGACTAAGTCCTTTCACAAGGACATCTGCCGTGACAAACCCACGACAGTCATCAAATCACATAACTCATAATACAAATCGTCATCGAACGTTAAGCGTGCGGACCCTACGGGTTCGAGAACTATGTAGACATGACTGAGACACATCTCTAGTCAATAACCAATATCGGAACCTGGATGCTCATATTGGCTCCTACATATTCTATGAAGATCTTTATCGGTCAAACCGCATAACAACATACGCCATTCCCTTTGTCATCCGTATGTTACTTGCCCGGGATTCGATCGTTGGTATCATCATACCTAGTTCAATCTCGTTACTGGCAAGTCTCCTTACTCGTTCTGTAATGCATCATCCCGTGACTAACTCATTAGTCACATTGCTTGCAAGGCTTATAGTGATGTGCATTACCGAGGGGGCCCAGAGATACCTCTCCGACAATCGGAGTGACAAATCCTAATCTCGATCTATGCCAACTCAACAAACACCATCGGAGACACCTATAGAGCATCTTTATAATCACCCAGTTACGTTGTGACGTTTGATAGCACACTAAGTGTTCTTACGGTATTCAGGAGTTGCATAATCTCATAGTCATAGGAACATGTATAAGTCATGAAGAAAGCAATAGCAATAAACTAAATGATCATAGTGCTAAGCTAACGGATAGGTCTTGTCCATCACATCATTTTCTAATGATGTGATCCCATTCATCAAATGAAAACACATGTCTATGGTTAGGAAACTTAACCATCTTTGATTAATGAGCTAGTCAAGTAGAGGCATACTTGGGACACTTTGTTTGTCTATTTATTCACACATGTACTAAGTTTCCGGTTAATACAATTCTAGCATGAATAATAAACTTTTATCATGGTATAAGGAAATATAAATAACAACTTTATTATTGCCTCTAGGGCATATTTCCTTCACGAATATCTTGCCTTTGGATCTGTGATAGAAGGTGTACCCAACAGTCTCCTTTGGGTATCATATGAAGACACATTTCTCCGACTTGGGTTCGAGCTTATCAGGTTGAAGCTTTTTCACATAAGCATCGCAACCCCAAACTGTAAGAAACGACAACTTGGGTTTCTTGCCAAACCACAGTTCATATGGTGTCGTCTTAACAGATTTAGATGGTGCCCTATTTAACGTGAATGCACCCGTCTCTAAAGCATAACCCCAAAACAATAGCGGTAAATAAGTAAGAGACATCATAGATCGCACCATATCTAATAAAGTTCGATTACGACGTTCGGACACACCATTACGTTGTGGTGTTCCAGGTGGCGTAAGTTGCGAAACTATTCTGCATTGCTTCAAATGAAGACCAAACTCGTAACTCAAATATTCACCTCCACGATCAGATCGTAGAAACTTTATTTTCTTGTTACGATGATTTTCCACTTCACTCTGAAATTCTTTGAACTTGTCAAATGTTTCGGACTTATGTTTCATCAAGTAGATATACCCATATCTGCTCAAATCATCTGTGAAGGTCAGAAAATAATGATATCCGCCGCGAGCCTCAACACTCATCGGACCGCATACATCAGTATGTATTATTTCCAACAAGTCTGTTGCTTGCTCCATTGTTCCGGAGAATGGGGTCTTAGTCATCTTGCCCATGAGGCATGGTTCGCAAGCATCAAGTGATTCATAATCAAGTGATTCCAAAAGCCCATAAGCATGGAGTTTCTTCATGCGCTTTACACCAATATGACATAAACGGCAGTGCCACAAATAAGTTGCACTATCATTATTAAACTTATATCTTTTGGCTTCAATACTATGAATATGGGTATCACTACTATCGAGATTCAACAAAAATAGACCACTCATCAAGGGTGCATGACCATAAAAGATATTACTCATATAAATAGAACAACCATTATTCTCTGATTTAAATGAATAACTATCTCACATCAAACAAGATCCAGAAATAATGTTCATGCTTAACGCTGGCACCAAATAACAATTATTCAGGTCTAAAACTAATCCCGAAGGTAGATGTAGAGGCAGCGTTCCGACGGCGATCATATCGACTTTGGAACCATTTCCTGCGCGCATCGTCACCTCGTCCTTAGCCAATCTTCGATTAATCCGTAGCTCCTGTTTCGAGTTGCAAATATGAGCAACAGAACCAGTATCAAATACCCATGCGCTACTACGAGCATTATTAAGGTACACAACAATAACATGTATATCAAATATACCTTTCACTTTGTCATCCTTCTTATCTGTCAAATACTTGGGGCAGTTCCGCTTCCAGTGACTAGTCCCTTTGAAGTAGAAGCACTAAGTCTCAGGCTTAGGTCCAGACTTGGGCTTCTTCACTTGAGTAGAAACTTGCTTGTCGTTCTTCTTGAAGTTCCCCTTCTTCCCTTTACCCTTTTTCTTGAAACTAGTGGTCTTGTTAACCATCAACACTTGATGCTCCTTCTTGATTTCTACCTCCACAGCCTTTAGCATTGCGAAGAGCTTGGGAATTGTCTTATCCATCCCTTGCATATTATAGTTCATCATGAAGCTCTTGTAGCTTGGTGGCAGTGATTGAAGAACTCTGTCAATGACACTATCATCAGGAAGATTAACTCCCAGTTGAGTCAAGTGGTTGTGGTACCTAGACATTCTGAGTATATGTTCACTAACAGAACTATTCTCCTCCATTTTCCAACTGTAGAACTTATTGGAGACTTCATATATCTCAATCCGGGCATTTGCTTGAAATATTAACTTCAACTCCTGGAACATCTCATATGCTCCATGATGTTCAAAACGTCGTTGAAGTCCCAGTTTTAAGCCGTACAACATGGCACATTGAACTATCGAGTAGTCATCAGCTTTGCTCTGCCAGACGTTCTTAATGTCATCAGTAGCGTCTACAGCAGGCCTAGAACCTAGTGGTGCTTCCAGAACATAATTCTTCTTTGTAGCAATGAGGATAATCCTCAAGTTACGGACCCAGTCCGTGTAGTTGCTACCATCATCTTTCAACTTAGCTTTCTCTAGGAACGCATTAAAATTCAACGGAATAGTAGCACGAGCCATTTATCTACAACAACATAGACATGCAAAAATACTATCAGGTACTAAGTTCATGGTAAATTAAAGTTCAATTAATCATATTACTTAAGAACTCCCACTTAGATGGACATCCCTCTAATCATCTAAGTGATCACGTGATCCATGTCAACTAAACCATGTCCGATCATCATGTGAGATGGAGTAGTTTTCAATGGTGAACATCACTATGTTGATCATATCTACTATATGATTCATGCTCGACCTTTCGGTCTCAGTGTTCCGAGGCAATATCTGTATATGCTAGGCTCGTCAAGTTTAACCCGAGTATTCTGCGTGTGCAAAACTGGCTTATACCCGCTGTATGTGAACGTAGAGCTTATCACACCCGATCATCACGTGGTGTCTCGGCACGACGAACTGTCGCAACGGTGCATACTCAGGGAGAACACTTATACCTTGCAATTTAGTGAGAGATCATCTTATAATTCTACCGTCGTACTAAGCAAAATAAGATGCATAAAAAGGTAAACATCACATGCAATCAAATAAGTGATATGATATGGCCATCATCATCTTGTGCCTTTGATCTCCATCTCCAAAGCACCGTCATGATCACCATCATCACCGGCTCGACACCTTGATCTCCATCGAAGCATCATTGTCGTCTCGCCAACTATTGCTTCTATGACTATCACTACCGCTTAGTGATAAAGTAAAGCAATTACATGGCAATTGCATTTCATACAATAAAGCGACAACCATAAGGCTCCTGCCAGTTGCCGATAACTTTTACAAAACATGATCATCTCATACAACAATTTATATATCATCACGTCTTGACCATATCACATCACAGCAAGCCCTGCAAAAACAAGTTAGACGTCCTCTACTTTGTTGTTGCAAGTTTTACGTGGCTGCAACGGGCTTCTAGCAAGAACCGTTCTTACCTACGCATCAAAACCACAATGAGTTTTCATCAAGTGTGTTGTTTTAACCTTGAACAAGGACCGGGCATAGTCAAACTCGATTTAACTAAAGCTGGAGCAACAGACACCCACTAGCCACCTGTGTCGAAGCACATCGGTAGAACCAGTCTCATGAACGCAGTCATGTAATGTCAGTTTGGGCCGCTTCATCCAGTAATACCGCCGAATCAAAGTAAGACATGCTGGTAAGCAGTATGACTATTATTGCCCACAACTCATTGTGTTCTACTCGTGCATAAAACATCTACGCATAGACCTGACTCTGATACCACTGTTAGGGAACGTAGTATTTCAAAAAAATTGCCTACGATCATGCAAGATCTATCTAGGAGAAGCATAGCAACGAGCGGGGAGAGTGTGTCCATGTACCCTCGTATACCGAAAGCAGAATCGTTTAGTAACGCGGTTGATGTAGTCGAACGTCTTCGCGATTCAACCGATCCAAGTACCGAACGCACAGCACCTCCGCGATCTGCACACGTTCGGCTCGGTGACGTCCCTCGAACTCTTGATCCAGTTGAGGCCGAGGGAGAGTTCCGTCAGCACGATGATGTGGTGATGGTGATGATGAAGTTACCGGTAGAGGGCTTCGCCTAAGCACTACGACGATATGACTGAGGTGTGTAATTGTGGAGGGGGGCATCGCACACGGCTAAAGATCAACTTGTGTGTCTATGGGGTGCCCCCTGGCCACGTATATAAAGGAGGGAGGGAGGAGGAGGCCGGCCATGGTGTGGCGCGCCCAAGGGGGGGAGTCCTACTCCAAGTAGGATTCGCCCCCTTCCTCTTCCCACAAGGAGAAGGGGGAATGAGGATGAGAAGAGAAGGAAAGGGGGCCCGGCCCCCCAACCCTAGTCCAATTCGGTTTGGGCCAGGGGGCGCGCGCCACTCCCTGGCCTGCCTCCTCTCTTCCGCCACTAGGCCCATGAGGCCCAATAACTTTCGGGGGGGGGGGTCCAGTAACCCCTGATACTCCGAAACTCATCCTAAACGATCCGAACCATTCCGGTGTCCGAATGTAACCTCCTAATATATGAATCTTTATGACTCGACCATTTTGAGACTCCTCGTCATGTCTAAGATCTTATCCGGGACTTCGAACAAACTTCGGTACATCAAACCACATAACTCATAATATAAATCGTCATCGAACGTTAAGTGTGCGGACCCTATGGGTTCGAGAACTATGTAGACATGACCGAGACACCTCTCCGATCAATAACCAATAGCGGAACCTAGATGTTCATATTGTACGAAGATCTTTATCGATCAAACCGCATAACAACATACGTTGTTCCCTTTGTCATCGGTATGTTACTTGCCCGAGATTCGATCATCGGTATCATCATACCTAGTTCAATCTCATTTCTGGCAAGTCTCTTTACTCGTTCCGTAATGCATCATCCTGAAACAAACTCATTAGTTACATTGCTTGCAAGGCTTATAGTGATGAGCATTACCGAGAGGGCCTAGAGATACCTCTCCGACACTCGGAGTGACAAATCCTAGTCTCGATCTATGCCAACTCAACAAACACCATCGAAGACAGCTGTAGAGCATCTTTATAATCACCCAGTTACGCTGTGACGTTTGATAGCACACAAAGTGTTCCTCCGGTATTCGGGAGTTGCATGATCTCATAGTCATAGGAACATGTATAAGTCATGAAGAAAGCAATAGCAATAAACTAAACGATCATAGTGCTAAGCTAATGGATGGGTCTTGTCCATCACATCATTCTCTAATGATGTGATCCCGTTCATCAAATGACAACACATGTCCCTGGCCTGCCTCCTCTCTTCCGCCACTAGGCCCATGAGGCCCAATAACTTCCGGGGGGGGTTCCGGTAACCCCCGATACTCCGAAACTCATCCGAAATGATCCGAACCATTCCATTGTCCGAATGTAACCTCCCAATATATGAATCTTTATGTCTCGACCATTTTGAGACTCCTCGTCATGTCTGTGATCTCAACCGGGACTTCGAACAAACTTCGGTACATCAAATCACATAACTCATAATACAAATCGTCATCGAACGTTAAGTGTGCGGACCCTATATGTAGACATGACCGAGACACCTCTCCGGTCAATAACCAATAGCGGAACCTGGATGCTCATATTGTACAAAGATCTTTATCGATCAAACCGCATAACAACATACGTTGTTCCCTTTGTCATCGGTATGTTACTTGCCCGAGATTCGATCGTCGGTATCATCATACCTAGTTCAATCTCATTTCCGGTAAGTCTCTTTACTCGTTCTGTAATGCATCATCCCGCAACAAACTCATTAGTTACATTGCTTGCAAGGCTTATAGTGATGAGCATTACCGAGAGGGCCTAGAGATACCTCTCCGACACTCGGAGTGACAAATCCTAATCTCGATCTATGCCAACTCGACAAACACCATCGAAGACAGCTGTAGAGCATCTTTATAATCACCCAGTTACGCTGTGACGTTTGATAGCACACAAAGTGTTCCTCCAGTATTTGGGAGTTGCATAATCTCATAGTCATAGGAACATGTATAAGTCATGAAGAAAGCAATAGCAATAAACTAAACGATCATAGTGCTAAGCTAACGGATGGGTCTTGTCCATCACATCATTCTCTAATGATGTGATCCCGTTCATCAAATGACAACACATGTCACTGGCCTGCCTCCTCTCTTCCGCCACTAGGCCCATGAGGCCCAATAACTTCCGGGGGGGTTCCGGTAACCCTCGATACTCCGAAACTCATCCAAAACGATCTGAACCATTCCGGTGTCCGAATGTAACCTCCCAATATATGAATCTTTATGTCTCGACCATTTTGAGACTCCTCGTCATGTCTGTTATCTCATCCGGGACTTCAAACAAACTTCGGTACATCAAATCACATAACTCATAATACAAATCGTCATCGAACGTTAAGTGTGCGGACCCTATATGTAGACATGACCGAGACACCTCTCCGGTCAATAACCAATAGCGGAACCTGGATGCTCATATTGTACAAAGATCTTTATCGATCAAACCGCATAACAACATACGTTGTTCCCTTTGTCATCGGTATGTTACTTGCCCGAGATTCGATCGTCGGTATCATCATACCTAGTTCAATCTCATTTCCGGTAAGTCTCTTTACTCGTTCCGTAATGCATCATCCCGCAACAAACTCATTAGTTACATTGCTTGCAAGTCTTATAGTGATGAGCATTACCGAGAGGGCCTAGAGATACCTCTCCAACACTTGGAGTGACAAATCCTAATCTCGATCTATGCCAACTCGACAAACACCATCGAAGACAGCTGTAGAGCATCTTTATAATCACCCAGTTACGCTGTGACGTTTGATAGCACACAAAGTGTTCCTCCGGTATTCGGGAATTGCATAATCTCATAGTCATAAGAACATGTATAAGTCATGAAGAAAGCAATAGCAATAAACTAAACGATCATAGTGCTAAGCTAACGGATGGGTCTTGTCCATCACATCATTCTCTAATGATGTGATCCCGTTCATCAAATGACAACACATGTCACTGGCCTGCCTCCTCTCTTCCGCCACTAGGCCCATGAGGCCCAATAACTTCCGGGGGGGGGGGTTCCGGTAACCCTCGATACTCCGAAACTCATCCGAAACGATCTGAACCATTCCGGTGTCCGAATGTAACCTCCCAATATATGAATCTTTATGTCTCGACCATTTTGAGACTCCTCGTCATGTCTGTTATCTCATCCGGGACTTCGAACAAACTTCAGTACATCAAATCACATAACTCATAATACAAATCATCATCGAACGTTAAGTGTGCGGACCCTACGGGTTCGAGAACTATGTAGACATGACCGAGACACCTCTCCGGTCAATAATCAATAGCGGAACCTGGATGCTCATATTGTATGAAGATCTTTATCGATCAAACCGCATAACAACATACGTTGTTCCCTTTGTCATCGGTATGTTACTTGCCCGAGATTCGATCGTCGGTATCATCATACCTAGTTCAATCTCATTTCCGGCAAGTCTCTTTACTCGTTCCGTAATGCATCATCCCACAACAAACTCATTAGTTACATTGCTTGCAAGGCTTATAGTGATGAGCATTACCGAGAGGGCCTAGAGATACCTCTCCAACACTCGGAGTGACACATCCTAATCTCGATCTATGCCAACTCAACAAACACCATCGAAGACAACTGTAGAGCATCTTTATAATCACCCAGTTACACTATGATGTTTGATAGCACACAAAGTGTTCCTCCGGTATTCGGGAGTTGCATAATCTCATAGTCATAGGAACATGTATAAGTCATGAAGAAAGCAATAGCAATAAACTAAACGATCATAGTGCTAAGCTAACGGATGGGTCTTGTCCATCACATCATTCTCTAATGATGTGATCCCGTTCATCAAATGACAACACATGTCCCTGGCCTGCCTCCTCTCTTCCTCCACTAGGCCCATGAGGCCCAATAACTTTCGGGGGGGGGGGGGGGTCCGATAACCCCCGATACTCCGAAACTCATCCGAAACGATCCGAACCATTCCGGTGTCCGAATGTAACCTCCCAATATATGAATCTTTATGACTCAACCATTTTGAGACTCCTCGTCATGTCTATGATCTTATCCGGGACTTCGAACAAACTTCGGTACATCAAACCACATAACTCATAATATAAATCGTGATCGAACGTGAAGTGTGCGGACCCTACGGGTTCGAGAACTATGTAGACATGAGCGAGACACCTCTCCTGTCAATAACCAATAGCGGAACCTAGATGTTCATATTGTACGAAGATCTTTATCGATCAAACCGCATAACAACATACGTTGTTCCCTTTGTCATCGGTATGTTACTTGCCCGAGATTCGATCGTCGGTATCATCATACCTAGTTCAATCTCATTTCCGTAAGTCTCTTTACTCGTTCCGTAATGCATCATCCCGCAACAAACTCATTAGTTACATTGCTTGCAAGGCTTATAGTGATGAGCATTACCGAGAGGGCCTAGAGATACCTCTCCGACACTTGGAGTGACAAATCCTACTCTCGATCTATGCCAACTCGACAAACACCATCGAAGACAGCTGTAGAGCATCTTTATAATCACCCAGTTACGCTGTGATGTTTGATAGCACACAAAGTGTTCCTCCGGTATTCGGGAGTTGCATAATCTCATAGTCATAGGAACATGTATAAGTCATGAAGAAAGAAATAGCAATAAACTAAACGATCATAGTGCTAAGCTAACGGATGGGTCTTGTCCATCACATCATTCTCTAATGATGTGATCCCGTTCATCAAATGACAACACATGTCACTGGCCTGCCTCCTCTCTTCCGCCACTAGGCCCATGAGGCCCAATAACTTCCGGGGGGGGGGGGGGGTTCCGGTAACCCTCGATACTCCGAAACTCATCCAAAACGATCTGAACCATTCCGGTGTCCGAATGTAACCTCCCAATATATGAATCTTTATGTCTCGACCATTTTGAGACTCCTCGTCATGTCTGTTATCTCATCCGGGACTTCGAACAAACTTCAGTACATCAAATCACATAACTCATAATACAAATCGTCATCGAACGTTAAGTGTGCGGACCCTACGGGTTCGAGAACTATGTAGACATGACCGAGACACCTCTCCGGTCAATAACCAATAGCGGAACCTGGATGCTCATATTGTACGAAGATCTTTATCGATTAAACCGCATAACAACATACATTGTTCCCTTTGTCATCGGTATGTTACTTGCCCGAGATTCGATCGTCGGTATCATCATACCTAGTTCAATCTCATTTCCGGCAAGTCTCTTTACTCGTTCCGTAATGCATCATCCCACAACAAACTCATTAGTTACATTGCTTGCAAGGCTTATAGTGATGAGCATTACCGAGAGGGCCTAGAGATACCTCTCCGACACTCGGAGTGACAAATCCTAATCTCGATCTATGCCAACTCAACAAACACCATCGAAGACAGCTGTAGAGCATCTTTATAATCACCCAGTTACACTATGATGTTTGATAGCACACAAAGTGTTCCTCCGGTATTCGGGAGTTGCATAATCTCATAGTCATAGGAACATGTATAAGTCATGAAGAAAGCAATAGCAATAAACTAAACGATCATAGTGCTAAGCTAACGGATGGGTCTTGTCCATCACATCATTCTCTAATGATGTGATCCCGTTCATCAAATGACAACACATGTCCCTGGCCTGCCTCCTCTCTTCCGCCACTAGGCCCATGAGGCCCAATAACTTTCGGGGGGGGGGGGGGTCCGATAACCCCCGATACTCCGAAACTCATCCGAAACGATCCGAACCATTCCGGTGTCCGAATGTAACCTCCCAATATATGAATCTTTATGTCTCGACCATTTTGAGACTCCTCGTCATGTCTGTGATCTCATCCGGGACTTCGAACAAACTTCGGTACATCAAATCACATAACTCATAATACAAATCGTCATCGAACGTTAAGTGTGCGGACCCTACGGGTTCGAGAACTATGTAGACATGACCGAGACACCTCTCCGGTCAATAACCAATAGCGGAACCTGGATGCTCATATTGTACGAAGATCTTTATCGATCAAACCGCATAACAACATACGTTGTTCCCTTTGTCATCAGTATGTTACTTGCTCGAGATTCGATCGTCGGTATCATCATACCTAGTTCAATCTCATTTCCGGCAAGTCTCTTTACTGGTTCCGTAATGCATCATCCCGCAACAAACTCATTAGTTACATTGCTTGCAAGGCTTATAGTGATGAGCATTACCGAGAGGGCCTAGAGATACCTCTCCGACACTCGGAGTGACAAATCTTAATCTCGATCTATGTCAACTCAACAAACACCATCGAAGACAGCTGTAGAGCATCTTTATAATCACCCAGGTACGCTGTAATGTTTGATAGCACACAAAGTGTTCCTCCGGTATTCGGGAGTTGCATAATCTCATAGTCATAGGAACATGTATAAGTCATGAAGAAAGCAATAGCAATAAACTAAACGATCATAGTGCTAAGCTAACGGATGGGTCTTGTCCATCACATCATTCTCTAATGATGTGATCCCGTTCATCAAATGACAACACATGTTTATGGTTAGGAAACTTAACCATCTTTGATTGACGAGCTAGTCAAGTAGAGGCATATTAGGGACACTCTGTTGTTCTATGTATTCACACATGTACTAAGTTTCCGGTTAATACAATTCTAGCATGAATAGTAAATATTTATCATGATATAAGGAAATATAAATAACAACTTTATTATTGCCTCTAGGGCATATTTCCTTCATATGGTTCATGTACCAGTGTGACCGTCGAAATGGATCCGGGAATCCCTGGCCTCCTCCATCGCCCCGATCAAGTTCTCGATGAGTGGGTGGTGGAGGTATGGCTTTCATGACCTCTGTTCATGCGTGGCGCATGCCCTCACCGCGCGCGCATGATTCCTCTGGATTGCAATGCTGTTGTACCAGGTGCTCACCTCGCGCACGTAGGAGAGCTTGGTGATGTCGCCGTCGAAGATCTCCTGCAGAGCCTGGTCCCATCCGAAGCCAAACGCCATGGCGCGATGGAGGTTTTGTTGTTGTTGTTGTTGTTGTTGTTGTTGTTGTTGTTGTTGTTGTTTCTATGGAATAGAGAAGTTGAATGGAGGCGAGCGCCTGGTGGTTATCTGTGCGAGGGGAGATAAATGAATGCAGCGTGGACACCGAGATTTCCTGGAAGAAGGAGAAATCAAACGGGCGACAATCTATCGATCGAACGACTGCTCGTCTTTTTAGAAGAACCGGACAACCTGTTGGTTGGGTTTGGGTTTGAGAATGAGTAGAGCGAACACGTCGGCTCATTTGACGAACAAGCCCAGTACAGTAAACGGAAACGCGCGAACGCGCCGACCCGATCCAACATCTTCGTCCCGAGCGCCGAAAAAAATGACAGCCGTTAACGCCGCGTCGTCATCGCTGCCCGCTGGCTCGGGATCGGCCACGTCAAAACGAGATCTTTTTTTACTTGGTGTTTTTGCCACTTTCAGAATTTCGGTTCGGTACGAAATGTCACAAATTGTAAAGTGATGGTTTTCCGCTAATAGTTCGGGTGGTTTAGTGGATTTATTAATAACCCGAGATGGTAAAGGAAAAACTCGGCGTTCTACGTTCCAGCTGAATTAGCAGAAATAAAAAACTCAGCCTTGAATTGGTTAATCTTTTTATTTAGAACAAAAATAATATTAAAAGGGGTTTTGGAAGGGTTTCGCAGTCTGGCTCCTTCCTTCCTTTCTTTCTTCTTCCCCAAACCAGAACGGCAGAGCACGCCGCCCGCACATTCGCGGCTGCTCGTCCAAACCCTAGAGTCGCACCGCCCAACCGCCCGAATCCCTCATGCTGCGCGCGGCGGCGGCTGCCGCCGCTGCCTTCCCGGCGCGGTTCGCCGCCGTGCCGGCCGTGCCGGCGGCGGAGGAGATGCGGTCGCCGCTGCTCAGGGTTTTCGGGTCGCTGAGGGGCGGCCGGAGCTCGGTGATGGGGAGGCGGGCGCGCTTCTGCTCCAGCTCCTCCGGGAGCGACTCCGAGGCCGCCGCGGCGGCCGCAGCGGAGGCGAAGGCCGAGGATGCGGTTGCCGCCGAGGGTGAGGCGGAAGGCAAGCCGTCCTCCGCCATCGTCTCCACCAACCCCCGTCCTGAGGACTTCCTCTCGGTGCGCTCTCTCTCATTTCGGATAGTAATCGCTCTGTTTTAGTTACCTGTATCAGCCATTCGGTGGAATTGTGCTACTAACTAGTAGTAGAGTGTGTATTTTGGTCTGAGCTCAGAATGATTTGTAAATGAACCCTTGATTTGCCGTGAAAGGCGGCTTACAGCGAGAGGAAAACTAGGAACTAGTGACAGAAAAACACCTACAAATTGCGGACTGACCAACATCTAGTGGGAAATAGGAACAGATAAACTGGCTTAAATTCAGTGGCAGAGGAAGTAATGTATTTATTCTGGGGCCGATGTGATTGATTCATCTAATACTCTGGGTTGCACAGTGAAGGGATCAAAATGTATTTGATATGAAACTTGAAATAGTCATAGAGAAGAATTAGTACAGTGAACAGTTGATGTGTGACTATATTTTCATGGTGCATTCTAATAAGCGTACCCTTTTTCTTACTTTACTCTAGGTCATTGCACTGCCTCTTCCACACCGACCACTCTTTCCAGGATTTTATATGCCGATCTATGTAAAGGTATGTTGTCGAGGAATTTGGTCTACTCTGTAATTTCCTTCTTGCCTCTTACTGACATGGTAATTTTCCCTCTCTTTTCAAAATACTTTAGGACCAAAAGCTGTTGCAAGCCTTGATTGAAAATCGCAAAAGATCAGCCCCATATGCAGGTGCCTTTCTTGTGAAGGATGAAGAGGGTACTGACCCTAGTATTGTAGCCAGTCCAGATTCATCAGACAATAAAACCATTGATAGTCTCAAAGGGAAGGAGTTGTTGAAGCGTCTTCATGAAGTTGGCACTCTGGCTCAGGTAATTGATGATTAGAAAGACGGGGATTGTCCTGTGCTAACACAGTCTTACGTTAATATGTTTCCTGTAACCAGTCTTTGTTGTTTCTGTAGATAACTAGCATACAAGGGGATCAGGTAGTGCTTCTTGGTCACCGGCGTTTGCGGATAACTGAGATGGTGAGATATGTTAGATTCACTGCTATTCAGTTTTGATGAGTTAGAGAACTTCCTTTACATCAAGATACCCAAAATTGCAGGTTGAGGAGGACCCACTTACAGTTAAAGTTGACCATCTGAAGGTAACTCTACAATGATATCACCAGCTCCCATGTTTTTGTTTTTGTTTTTATATTTGCCATTATGGACATCTAATTCCTCCCACCTGCCCCAAAGTGGAAAGTACTGCTCAAATCCCTCACACACAAAAAATGAACAAGAACACTAAAATTTTGTTTCTTGAAGCTAAGGAGAAGTCATATATGATTCTAATTTCTGCTATAGCTGTGAATTTTAGCTGCATCCATGCAATACTATGTATATCACATACCAGTATTCAGATCACCCTCCTTTTGCGATCTTATTTTGTGTGTGCTCCTGCACCATTGTGTTTTTTTAGTGATGTAATTTTTCTCACTTGTTTCTCATCGTGTACTTTTAGATGGCACAAGATTAATTGAATCTGCAATAAAATACTTTTTTTCTTAGTTAACCCTGATTTCACTATGAACTAAATGTGAGATTGCTTCGTTGCTATAAACTGTCAGAAGATACCTTGCATTTTAGACCATTTAACTTGTCCTTTGCAGGAAAATACCTACAACAAGGATGACGATGTTATAAAAGCAACCTCATTTGAAGTTATATCAACTTTAAGGGAGGTTCTCAAGACAAGTTCCCTTTGGAAGGATCATGTTCAGACCTACATACAGGTCTGAATTATTTCCTTAATTTCTTCCTTTGTTTGTGGTTGGTATGACACCAAATTTTGACTTGCCAATATTTGGGCAAATCCAAGATATTGGCTACAAGCTGGTTGCTTACCAGACTGCATTGCCCACCTCTAGAAAAGTTGCCAATTGTTGGCAAGTTTGGCAATTTATTGGCTAGCTAATTTTAGGCTTCAAACCAAGCGTGCCCTGTAATCATTTATTTGAATATTGTTTGAGAACCATAGAACTTGTCAACCTTGTGACACAGCTGGTGTTTTGATTATTGAAATGTTGTGTTGATATCTAACATAGGCAGGGTAAGCATGTTACTGAACCTTATTAAGTTCTTTCATCCTGTTTAGTTGCTGAAAGTGGATAACACGCAGGGTTATCTATAGGAGCCAAATGAGTAAGGGCTAGGATACACATCTTATTCGCTCCCAGCTACCTGTACCTGCCATTAACGCCATGCTGACAATATATTAGAGCTATAACCAGTGGCCATGTAATAGTTGACATAGAAATCCCTGATGATAAATTTAACATTTACTTTTATTGTATACCTATATGCATTTCCTTTTTCTTGGGTGCCATTGGATTACATGGTGGCATTCTGAATGTTTTTCTTCTTTCACTTGATTCAGCATGTAGGTGATTTCAACTACCCACGGCTAGCAGACTTCGGTGCTGCTATTTCCGGCGCCAACAAGTTGCTTTGCCAGGAAGTGCTCGAGGAATTAGATGTAAGAAGCTTTCTTGGAACTTCATCCATTTTACGTTTCTTTTACTTCTTTAAATCCAACTCCCTAAGCAATATGGATGTTACTTGAAACCTACCAAATTCTTACCCATACAGTTCTTTGTGAACTTTTACATTCATTGAATGTCTAGATGCCATGGAAACTGTGAATTACCATGGGCACTGGACTTATTTATGCTTCTGTTTGACTTTGTACTCTAAATATTTTATTGTGAGATATAATCATTTCATCTAAGCAATTGAACAGCATTCTCATGGATCAGCAGAAGATTATTGTGTTTTGCTTTTTGTCCACTATAAGCATACTTGTTGGCCTTCTTAAAACCAAATTGATAGCACAAGAATACTTGGTGAAACAATAATACTGGTCCTTGGACTAGCAAAAATTCTTTCCAAATTCACAAAAATAAACAATTTTGAAAAAAAAATGATCTATAGGATACTCTCTTTGTGTCATCAATACATCACTCATCTATGTGTTCTTGAATGAACAATATGTTGTTCGGACCACGTCATAGCTTTCTTGTTCTGCTTCAATTCAAATGTGGCATTTCTTGAACAGGTAGATAAGCGTCTAAAGTTAACTCTTGAGTTAGTAAAGAAGGACATGGAGATCAGTAAGTTACAGGTAATTCATTATCTTAATCTCTCTTGTTAGTTTTTATTCTTAGTTTGAGCTTTCTTGTTATCTTTTTTTACAGCAAGCAATTGCAAAGGCAATTGAAGAAAAAATTAGCGGTGATCAGCGACGTTATTTATTGAACGAACAACTTAAAGCAATCAAGAAGGTACTGATCATTCGTTGTTTCTCTTATCAATTTAATTATGCTCCTTCAAGTCTGACTTTCAAATAATTACTGTTGTATAAGCTAGCTCTTTTTAAGGATCCATGAAACCATTGATTCTCATTAAGTGTCGAATTGAATAATACCACCATCTGGTGTCTGCTTCTTGAACCATTTGTGCATGCCAAATGTGAAATCACCATAACTTTTAGGTTGATCTGATTTTGTTGGTCCTTCATTATCACTCACCATATCTCATGTTTGCAGGAGCTAGGTTTGGAGACTGATGACAAGACAGCATTGTCTGGTCTGTTCTTGAACCTTCATACTTGTTGAAAATTAATGTGTTGTTTTTATCACTTTTAGAGCTTTCACTTTTGTTGGCTTTTCATAATTGACTAAATATTCATGGGGTGCAGAAAAGTTTAGGGAAAGGATTGAAGCAAAGAAAGACAAGTGTCCTCCTCATGTTTTGCAAGTCATTGAAGAAGAGCTCACCAAGCTACAGCTGCTAGAAGCCAGTTCTAGTGAGTTCAATGTAACTCGCAATTATTTGGACTGGCTGACGGTATTACCATGGGGAAATTATAGGTTTGTATTTATCCGCCTTTCTTTTGAAACATAGGTCAGTTATCTGAGCCTCATGTAGTGTTTGCCCCTTTGTTGCAGCAATGAGAATTTTGGTGTTCATCATGCCCAACAAATCCTTGATGAAGACCATTATGGTCTGAGTGATGTTAAAGAGAGAATACTGGAGTTCATAGCAGTTGGGAAGCTAAGAGGGACTTCGCAAGGTTTACGTCCTAACATTTCCCTTTCTGTTTTGTGTTTCAAATATCATTTCATTTATTCACCGGTATGGTGTGGACCTAGTTGTAAGTGCTCTATTGGCATCCTTAGTTATATACTGCATTCATGAAAAATGTCGTATAAAGGATCTGGTTCCTCTATTTCATCATAGCTCGTCATTTGGTAGAAGCTGGATTTTGAAAGCTGCACGCAGAGACTTCTGATAGATATACTGTAGCTGGATTACCGCTTAATTCTCGCTAAATTTGGTACTCCATCTGATCTGTCACAATGAGTGCCATCTTTGACAAACATGGTCTTCAGAACGTAACATTGACCACTCACCTTTTGTTATATATTAACAAACCAGTGAAACAATCATATCATTTAAATACTTGTTTGTATAAATCTACACATTGTTTTCATACGCCATTTTCAATATTCAAAGATATATCTGTAGTCACCATAGCTTAAAGTTTGACTCTAAACAACACTAAAACACTTCTCTGTGAGTGGTAGTGGGTGGAGTACCTTACTTCACATCTCACATGTAGCTATTTTCAACCAATGACTTTGTTCGTCTATCATTTATACAGGGAAGATCATATGTCTTTCTGGGCCACCAGGAGTCGGTAAAACTAGTATTGGTCGCTCTATTGCACGTGCATTGAATCGACAGTTTTACAGATTTTCTGTTGGAGGTTTGGCCGATGTTGCAGAAATCAAGGTGCGCAACAAATATCCATGTCACGTCTCTTGTTAAGTGTTGGTATTCTTTAAAACTAGTTGAGCTGTTGTTCCAATAATAACATTTAAATAATCTTAGGGGCATCGGCGGACCTACGTTGGTGCAATGCCAGGGAAGATGGTGCAGTGTCTCAAATCAGTTGGGACAGCAAATCCTCTGGTATTGATAGATGAGATCGACAAGGTATTGTAACAATTTTTTTAATCGTTTAGTCAACGATTACTTGCATTTGTTTAGACATGGACTACATATTCAACAGCAATTTATTTTGTTAGCCACTATGAACTTTTTGACTCAATTGCATTACTTCGAAATTTAACTGGCTATCTTTGTTTGCTGGCAGCTTGGGAGAGGGCATTCTGGTGATCCAGCGAGTGCACTGCTGGAACTTCTGGACCCTGAGCAGAATATTAATTTTTTGGACCACTACCTTGATGTTCCTATTGACCTATCCAAGGTTAGTCTGTTGCTTTCTCAAGGGCACTTGCCTGTTTTACCTATATATGCATTCGGGTAACTTCAGTTTACGGTTCAAAGTAATGTTTTCTAATGTCTCCTCAACAACTGTAGCAAACATCATCAGTTTACATCTCTTGGCATGCTGTTATGATTGGGCGTGCACCACGCTTATTATTGCGCTATCACATGCAGTGTTTATGCTATTATTCATGAGGTGTGATAGAGCATTATTACCCTCGACTCCTTGAGAGTTTTGATTAAGTTAATGCGATATTGCTTTTTTGCTCGATTCCCTTCTCCGATCTTGCTAATTGCTGCTGTTTTGCTTGTGCTTCGTGACTTCTCTGCCATGCAATTTTCTGTTTATGATGTTCTTTTTCCATATAATAAGTTTTTGAACTTAATTATTGCAAAACATTCCCTGACATTTTGTTGTATGAAAATCAGGTTCTGTTTGTTTGCACAGCAAATGTTATTGATACAATACCCAATCCGTTGCTGGATAGAATGGAGATCATTTCAATAGCTGGTTATATAACTGATGAGAAGATGCATATTGCTCGGGACTATCTGGAGAAGAATACTAGAGAGGCTTGTGGCATTAAACCTGAACAGGTATCTGCAGATTTGCAAGTAGACTAGCTATTCAATCTGCTTTATTTTGTAGTGTTGTTTATAACTTTAAAAGTTCACTTTCCTACAAAATGGAAGTCCACACCATGACATACAGAAAAACTAGTGGTCATGCTTTGCTTTGTACTCCCTCCGTCCGATAATATAAGAGCGTTTTTTAGTGTCAAAAACGCTCTTATATTATGGGACGGAGGGAGTATGATATAGATAGCTTAAATCTCACCAAGCTATGCTTTGTTATGTATGACTTCTGAATTCTTACAACTCTCTATGCATTATTGCGCCACATAAGTTCTTTTTAGTGATGCTGGAAAATGTGACTAGTTGTAGTAACTTAACAAATCCTAGTTCACCACAAGGCTTCCAGACTTAGGTGGTATATTCAACTATATTGCACTCTATGTGGTCAGCACGTGGAAAATATCTACTGTATCTAGTAAGATAGTAACCCGTTGCCACTTCCAAAAATGATCTGCCAAATGGAATTCTCTTGAAGCCATAAATTTCTAACAGAGGCTTTACCCAACTGTCAAATTCTACCTTCACCACCGGGGTGGAGGGGGGGGGGGGGACATGTAACTTGGGGATGCCACTCTTAACTCTTAACCATTTATTTTTTACGGATAAGTTTTACCTATGGTTGTGACTAGTTTTGTGAATTTTGTAAGCCTAATGTAGTTATTCGGTGCTCATTGCATATGTAATACTACCTCCGTTCCACAATGTAGTGCATATTACGTTTTTCAAAAGTCATACGTGGTTATCTTTGACCAAATTTATGGAATAAACTATTGACATCTAAAATACCAAATATATAAATACAAAAGTATACTTTATGATGAATCTAATGAACCTAATTTTGTACTGTGGATGTTGATATTTGTTCTATAAACGTGGTCAAACATAGATATATTTGACTTTTAGAAAACAAAATATGTACTACATTTTGGAAGGCAGGGAGTATTTTGACATGCCCATCTGTGATTTTCTTTCAAGGTTGACACTCCTGTTATGCAGTTTCCTGTCATTAATATTATTATACATGAGTATATCTTGAGAAACATTTAGACCACCTATCTAGGAGTATCTTTGGAAGTGCTTCCAGAGTGAACTAAAGAACAAAATGGAAATAACAATCACATTAAGCTTGAAATTTCCACTTAGCTGTATCACTCGACTTATACAGTAATAGAGCTCGAGGCTTCCAGTGATATTTCTTTGTGAGTACATTTTATTGTTAATTTTAGCTTTAATGGTCCATCTAAAAACATGTACAGGTTGAAGTTACAGATGCTGCCCTCCTTGCCCTTATTGAAAATTACTGCCGAGAAGCAGGAGTGCGGAACCTTCAAAAGCAGATTGAGAAAATTTACCGGAAGGTACGCAACATGGCAACAGAGTGCCAACCTAATTATCTTTGAACTGTTAGTTTGTTGAAGCAAGGATGGGTTGTCTATACTCAATACCATGTAAAGAAAAGGAGGGCGACAAACCTGTTGTAATTCTGTGCACTTGAAATTAGTGTTTGTAGCAATACAAAATAGGAACATCATGACATGTGCATTGTTTTTGGTGTCTGCTTAATCTTGATTAAAGTTACTTGTTCCCGCATTACTGGCACAGTGTACTGGCAATTAGACTATCTAGTAGTTCTTCTATAATGAGTAATTGAGTATAACTTTATCCTCGTACATACTTTACATACCATGTGACCTGTCTTTGCAGATAGCTCTGCAGCTTGTCCGCCAAGGGGTATCAAATGAGCCAGCCCTAGAGGCTGTGATTGTCACAGCAAGCGTAGAACCTACTGATGATGGTAGTGCAACAATCGTGAAAGATGAGAAGTTGAATGATCCCGCCGTCAAAGATCCCGAGGAAGCTAAGGAACCATCTCTGAAAGAAACTCTTGTAACTGAGCCAGTTCTATCAACCGACACATTGAGCACACCAGAGGTAGTATGACCATCATGGATTCCATTGTGTTTCTTATAGATAAAATGTGAATAGCTTGATCCTGAATATGGTGCTCTACTGCGCAAACCCAATCATATACATGGTATTTTATGTGCTGCTGATTAACTTACCTGATGATAATTGGCCAGATCTGAGACAAGCAATGCAGCAGAGTAAACTAGTATGTTTCATAGGATATTCTTGACTCTTGATGAAATTAATATATTGATGTTTCGTCATTTTTTTAATAAATACTGGATACAACTGTTGCTCCCCATGCCCTGGCTACCGTGGTGGATGCAAATGTTAGCTAATTAACAGATGTTTAAATTTCTAACTGACTTGACAATGTATATAGATAGTCTATGCTGAGGGGAGTTTTTTTTCGAGCGAGAATATTGCTGAGGAGAGTTGGTAATGATTGTAAGTTATAGCTGAAATCGTAATGAATTTACTAAGTGCTGATTCTGTAGGGCAACAAGGACACAGACGGAGTAAAGGAGGAGGCAGCAGACAAGGCAGTTAAGAAGGTACTAATTAATTCATCAAACCTTGACGATTTTGTCGGGAAACCTGTATTCCATGCTGAGCGTATATATGAGCAAACTCCTGTTGGAGTGGTCATGGGTTTAGCTTGGACTTCTATGGGTGGTTCTACTTTGTACATTGAAACAACAAAAGTGGAGGAAGGAGAAGGAAAAGGTGCACTTGTGATGACGGGGCAGCTTGGAGATGTCATGAAAGAGAGTGCTCAGATTGCTCACACAGTCAGTAGAGCTATACTGCGAGATAGAGAGCCAGATAATCAATTCTTTGCAAACTCAAAGTTGCACTTGCATGTTCCTGCAGGGGCCACCCCTAAGGATGGCCCTAGTGCTGGATGTACCATGATCACATCAATGTTGTCCTTGGCTATGGGAAAACCTGCCAGGAAGGACTTAGCAATGACTGGTGAAGTAACATTGACTGGAAGAATCCTCCCAATCGGCGGGGTATGTTTCCTCTACTCCTTTCTCAAACTTGGTTTGTTGAATCCCTCTGTTGGTTACACACATGCAGTCTTTCTCAAACAAGGGAACTTTGTTTATTCACCAGAACATCAATTGATTTCATTGCTGTGATGTTTACATCTTGAGGCATTTCATCTTTAATTGTTCATGTTGACATTTACAGTTAGTGCTTGATCTGCAAACAACAATACATGTCATATCTGATGAATTGTGTACCATGCATTCTTGTAGTCCTCAAAATCATCTCGCATGCATTTTACATACTCCAGTCTCTAGAAAAGATAGATCATCCTGTTATCATACTGTCATGACCACTAATTGATCTTTGGTGCATGCTTTCCTGTGTGCAAGCACTTTCACCCTGACGTATTTATTATATTTAATCCTGAAAACAGGTAAAAGAGAAGGCCATTGCTGCCAGGCGAAGCTCGATAAAGACGATCATATTTCCAGCAGCAAACAAAAGGGATTTCGATGAGCTTGCTGCTAACGTAAAGGAGGGTCTCGAGGTTCACTTTGTTGACACATACAGTGAAATATACAAGATAGCCTTCCAGAACGAGACAGAAACAAGCTAGCAAGCAATTCAAACAGAGTATTCAGATTGCGCGAGGTCTTTGGGGCAAGACTGAATACTGAACGAAGTTTGCAGCTAGGCCATTCTTTGCAAGATCAGGAGTAACTTTTTGTTGTAATGATTGTTTTTTCCTAGTGCCCCATGTGACAATATGTTTTAAGGAAATTTTGACGAGAATGTCCGTAGCTAGATAGCTGAGGAGCCATGTCAAATAAGAAAAATTAGAGGTTTGTTACAAACCCAAGAATGTACAAGTTTTGCCTTTTCTTTAATGATTTTACGATTGTTTTATTATGGACTTTGTTGGTATCTTCAAAGTCTGTTTATTTCTTTCCTTATATTCTCCAATAGACACCGCAGGTGTACACCTTGAGATATGCTCTTGTGCACACACATACATCTGCAGCTGCTTTGAGATGTGCAGATAAAGTCGTGTTTTTATTAGTTAAAGAGCTTTTATTGTTTACATAAATCAGCATACAAGGAAATACGGTATCAGTTCAGGCAAGTACATTCGCAGCCAATGAAAAGATGCACATTACCTCCATCTTAGACGCGCCATTTAATGAGCCAGTTTTGTGGCAGCAACTGCAAGCATGAACGAAACACAATCCAGATAAAGTGAGCCGTGTGGATCGTAAAGAATGCAAGTGACCGAAGATCTGTGTTCCTACTCCACGCGTTTTTTTTCTTTCTACTATATTCTACTAATAAATAATATAGCGCCACCACACTCGCCTGACCAAACGGCGAGTATAACGGAAGAAACATCGTGAGACGCACGGTGCATGGGTCGCCGCGCCGCCGGCGCTGTCCCGGCGCCGCGCCGTGACCGTCCAGCCATTGACGATGTTGGTAGCGGAGCAGCTGGCTCGCTCCTGTCGATAGATCAGGTTCACACCGAACCCTCGATGGTTTTAAAATCTCTCGCCGGATCCACGCCAACTGAACCTCGCAACCGCCAGCGTTTTTATACCCGCCGTCGCCTTCCCTCCTCCTCGGCCAAAAGACATCAGCCACACTTCGCAGGAGCCGCCGCCGCCATGGGCAACCTGGTGTCGGCGAGCGCGGGCGGCGGCAAGATCGTGCTGCCGGACGGGAGCGTCAGGGCGCTGTGCGAGCCCGTGTCCGTGGCCGAGCTCATGGTGGAGCACCCGCGCCACTTCGTCGTGGACGCGCGCCTCGCGGTGGCCAGCGTCGACAAGGTCGCCGCGCTGCCGGCCGACCACCTGCTGGACGGTGCCGGGGTGTACGTCGTGCTCCCGGCCACCCAGGGCAGGGTCTCCGCCGACGAGGCCCGGCGAGCGCTCACGGCATCGCGGCTGCTTGCGCGGTGCCGGTCGATGCCGGTCAGCGCACAGGAGCAGCGGGACGAGGCTGCGCCGTTGCTTGGCGGGCCCGGCGACCACCAGCCGGAGTTCCTGAGCCAGGAACTGACGCGCGGCGGGCCTTGGAAGCCCAGCTTGAGGACGATCGAAGAGCGCGTGCTGCCGAGGAAGGTGCCTCACTGGCTCTTCTGACGCCGATCGACTCGTGCAACTGCAAACGGATGTGATCTTGTTTAAAAATAAAAATTGGCATGTGATTAGAGACTTTTTCTGAACCGATTTGGTGCTGCATATATGTATATATATATACATGGCAAAAGAGCGGAGATCTTACATACATGAACAACTCGGTACGCCGGCCCGTGATACTGTTCTAATAAGTTACAATTCCAGAAACAGAATGGATTGCAGAATTGTTCAGCAAAACTGAACGGCTACTACATTGCAGAATAGGACCCCTCGCGGTGCGCCTGCCAGGCGAAACTCGTCAAGCTTGGTTCGCTTTACTAGCGATGGCGGAGGCGTACTCGGAGATCGTTTGGTCAGGCGACTGCCTGAGATGCACGATGATGGGGAGCAGCTCGGATGACCGCAGGAAGAGCCTGCACACGGTGTAGTCGCACATCTTGCGCAGCGCGAAGAGCACGATTCTTAGTGGGGATTCGGTTAGAGCATCCTTTCTGCTGGGGCTCAGAGCAACCGCGGAGTAGCTGCTGACCATCTTCAGTAGGGCCTGCGCATGAATAAGTCGAGGGATGAGAGTGTCTGATGAGCATCACAAAGAACTGTTGAAGAAATTGAGAATCGACAATTTACCACTGAATAGACGACCAAAGCATTTGGTTAGTTTTGTTGACACATGGTACGAATACATATATTTCAATTTTTAAATGTATATCTGATCCATTCAACTTCTTAAAAATGATGTCAGAATATGGTAGAACTCAATGGAACGAAGCAATAGCAGATTTGCCACTTTTGCTAACACTGAGATGACAATAATTGACTTATGCGGTTATAGCCCATTACTAGCTGAGTGAAGCGTTTTGCTCAGCCTCCATGGAGCCCTTTTCTTTGAAACATTCAAAAATCACATTTCAAGTAAAATTTCATGAGAAAATACATTGACTCCCAAGCTACACAAAAAAGTGAAAATCGTCGGTTTTATATAAGGCAGAGTGTTGTGCAGACACTGTTCACTATTTTCAAAATCACCAATTTGTCTTTTTTGTGTAGCTCGCATGTCAATGTATTTCTTCATGAATATTTGCACACATGCAGTATACATCCGTATGATACTGTGGAATTTTTTTCAGTATTTTTGAAACATTGAATCATTTTTGCTGAATTTATCAAGACAAAACGGGCAGTATTTTTGAAACATTGAATCATTTTTGCTGAATTTTTCAAGACAAAACGGGCTTCATGGAGCCCGAGCACCAAAAGGCATTGCTGTTTAGTAGCTTCACCATGTATCAAGAAAAAGAATCTACGAAGTATGGATGACGGTTTCCTCCCTTTACGCTAAAAGTAAAAAATACAAGGAGAAGACATGACATGACAGAACATGAATCATGAGCAGTACGCAAAGGGTGGCAAACCTGAATTGCGCCTTGGGATACAATGTCTCCACAGAGTACGTCAGAGTTCCTGACTAGATTACTCAGGGCCCCTGCAGCATTGCCTTTGGTTTTATCTTCCTCAGGAGCAAGAAGTAGCTTAGTGAGCTGAGGTATAGATCGTCTGAGTTCTTCATACAGCTTGTCATTGTGATAAGCAGCATTGCCTACCTGAAATAGCAACAGCTAAATTAGGTTCCAAAATCAATCACGAAAACATTAACAGGGTTGAGGATTATCATCTCAGTATGAAGATAAAAATACAACAATCAGAAGCCAGTTTACAAACTTACAGCAAAACATGCAAACTTCCGCGTCCGCTTGTCAGGGTCAGAACACCTGTCAACTACAAGCTCAATCACCTTATTTGCTGCCTGTTCCCAGATAACAAGGTTAAACATCCCTTCCATAAATTTTAATCTGCAAATAAATAGATAACTAAATCCTGTCTTACAAATGGACCATAGAAGTAGGGACTGTGTCGGCACATGTTGCCAATGGCACTGCAAGCTTTTGCTCTTATATCGGGGTCCTCATTTGATAGAAAGTTCTTCAAATATTCAACCATGCCTGCCTTGTTGATGGGCTCGTAGAAGTCCTGGGCAATAGCGTAACTCGTGTCACTATGCATATCCAACAAAGTTTTGATATCTCAACGTGACTTCTTTGTGCAACCAAGACATGAGCAAAGAGGCCAACAAAAGACAAACCTTTGACATGCGTGCAAGATCAGAAATTATCATGAGGAAGTCGAGCAAAGTCTCCTTAGCAAGAGGACCTTTGAGTAGCTTTGCTACTCTAGAAGGATTGAGAAGGCCTTCTCTTAGAAGCTGCAACGCAAGTGGACGGTAGCCCACCATTTTGGCCACAATGGCCAAGGGCCTTGATATGTCTTCCATATTGAGATAATCAAGACAGCGAAGTATACAACCAGGAACACCAACCTGAAAAGGAAAGGGAGGAGAAAGGTTATGGAAATGAATACTTACGAATAAGAACAAGTTCAAAGTCAGTTAGTCAGACCTCTAGGAGAACTTGAAAGTATTGAGGCATATTATGCTCTATAGTTTTGAGCATTTCCTTGTTCTCAGTACCAATTCTTCCCCCAGGGGATCCAATGTTGAGGAGAAAACCACTATTGATGGATGCTGATGTTGATGGCATGTTTGGAGAACTCTGCACTGCGACAAATGGAAATGCCAAAATATCAACAACTGAATTTATCAGTTCCCGTACTCCCTTTTTCCCACCACCAAGACCAGCCCAAGCTGCCAAAACCTTGAGGTGCATATCAGACAGCATGTCAGTCAACAGCTTTAGATGTTCCCTTTTATACAAAATTTCACGGAAAACGCCACCAGGAAGGCATTGAGATAAAGCTGAAAGAGTCCAGGCAACTCCCAACGGTGACAATCCACTGCGGTGTGTTGAAACTTCTTTCCCATCAGAAGGCTCCCTTGAGAAACCATCGGTAAGCAAACGAATTAGGAGCTGTGGGATACCAACTGAGCAGGCTTGTTCGACAGCCAATGGTCCACCCCATTTCAATCTAGTTTCCAACAGCCCGATACTCCCATCACGAAGGCCAAACAGATTCAGTAAACCAGCATTATATCTGCAAAGTTCCTCACTTCCATCAGATAGCCATAGCTTCAGCAATGTGTGCAGTGTTGCCATCCGAGGAAACAAAGCAAGGGCAGTTTCACATAAGGAAGATCTGGTTTGCCCTCCATTTTCAAGTGAAATAAGCGTTGACAGTGCAAGTGTTGCAGCTGCACAGTGTGGCTGCAGGCAACTCTTCACTGTATCATCGGCTGAAGAGAGGTGCGCAAGAACAGAAAGCCGGGACCGCTGTTTCTTGTGGGAACTTGTTAAAATAATTGATGCTGAAGATTTCCCCTCCGACTTCAGACACGCTGCTATTGTTGCCAATGCAAGACAACAGTGCACTACAAGGGCATGAGGATTGGACAGTTTGCATTTCTGATTACTGTTCTGCTTCGACTCCTTGTTCAAATATGAGCCACACAGTGACAGCAGTGAAAACATATCAGATACAATTGTCCCATCTCCACCATATTCTATTTCATTGGCCTCCGGTGATGAATTCATTGGACCACACATAATAGCACAGAAAGACAGATTCAGCAGGCAGGCCCTAGCAATGAGCTGAAAAGCAACATTTAGAAAAATATAATAAACTCAACTATCATAAGTTAGAATTAAGTTACACTTTCAATGTACAAAAATATAATAAGCTCAAACATCAATAGTTCTTGGTGTAAAAGGGATAATCAACTGACAACCTTAAGCTTTTTAATTTCTATAATTTGGGTATATTGCATTAACTAAAAATATAACAGCAGAGTATAACCTCCATCAATGTGAATATACTAAATGTACTTTCTTTAATGGAAAGCCAGGCTCATATTGGTTTCTTTGTTACTCAATGTACAAGATAACCAGAAGTACAGAATCTGAAGTCTCAGAATGTAGCGTAGTGGAATCATATGAGATAAAAACGGCAGGTGAGGCTGCTTGTGAGTTTGCCCGCGAGTTGATGAAATCAGAGATAGCAATGGGGTACAAAGTTGTAGTTAACTGGAAACAGTGCAAAGAGGTGAAGAACAAATTGTGTTTGAGTTAGAACCCAAATATTCACCTTATATTATTAGCATACAAAAAGGATAACTGATCGTACTCAAAAGAATCCTATGGAAAGACTTATTTGCCCAAGCATGAAAGAATTACCTGAAGAGAAGCATGAATAGCTGACTCTAAACCATTATGCAAGCAGTGGTAAACTGCAATCTGCATTGGCCGTGAAGCCAGAAATGATTTGACAAATATGTTTATCAGACTGCTGGAGTTTGAATCTGGTAATGAATCTTGCTCTTGCATTTTACCATCCAACTTTGAGTGACCTTGTCGCCATGAGCTAGCTAATGGAAATGAAAAATTGTGTGCGCCAAGGGACACAATGTCAACAGCATGAGCAAGATACCAGATGGCCTTGCATGCCTCACATGCTGCTGGTACCATGTTCGTAGAACCTGATATTATGTCTGAACCTGAAGCTATCAGACACTCACACAAGAGTTCTAGTAGCTGTGACTTCCTTGCATGATCTATAATGTTGATGAGGCTTTCTTCAACTGGATTTGGACTCTCAGAAGAGATGCTCGCTTTCAACACAGAGATAACCCTAGATAACATCAGAGCAAGACATGCAGTTGACTCGCGAGATATTCGTCCAGATGGATCAACAGTGGAAACCAGAATCTGCAGATCAAAACTCTTAGCTAGTCAAGACAAAAGAAAAAAATTAGACAATAGAGCCTGAAGTGAGTGGCAAAGTGTGACCTGTGAATAAAGATCACACAGAGAGGACCAGTGTCTGCCATAAGAATTTAGCACAGCACCTTCACTTGTATCAAGTAGCTTCCGTGCTATAGCTAGACACTGCCAACAGAAGCATTGTTTAATAATGTCAATTATATCATCAAATACATCTCAACAGTTACTTGTACTTTTCCAAAACTAATATTAGCACAGCCTGCTCTTCATATATGTCAAAAGAACGATGAGTTTTCCTTTGGTAGCACTTCTATTTCACATGGCAAAGTCAATAATATTTCAAGTGAATATGAATCTGCAAGATGTCTGGTGTGAATACCTTCACTGCAAGGCTGTAAGCGCCTGAAAGCTTCATTCTGATAATGAGACTTGTAAGCTCGAGAAATAGGCAGATGATGTCATCAATTGCCGCACAAGAGTGATAAGACCCAGCTTCAATTAGATTTTTAACAATTCTGAGAGACTGATTTGCACCATCAATATTCAGTTCCCTGCAAAGTTGACCAAGCATAAATTGTAGTTAGAATGACAAAGTGATTTTTACTCTGAATGAATAATTGCCAGTTATACAGTGCAATCTCCTAATTCAAATAATCTATTCAATAGACAATCTCAATGTTTAAATCCTTATAGAGTGGAACCTATCACCAAAATGATATCAAATTTGTGTAACAAATACATGAAGAAGAGATAGGATGCATACAATCACATATACAAGTATAAACACTGTTCTTCAGATAATAACAACCATATTGCACAAGTTTGCCATTATCATTCTTTATTTTTTCTACAGTAGAAACAATAACTTGAATAGCTCATGTTAAATGTAAAAGCATAAGCTACAAATCTACCTCGGGGAACTAGGAGGATTCCTCAACCAATTTTTTATGGGACTGAGGATAGTCGACAGCACTGCACTATCTCCAATAATGCTGCTAGCACCATTCACTGTTTGTGAAGCTTTTTCCAGCTTATCTAAAGCTGTACACTCTGCAATGCGATAAACAAGTCGGTGCTGGTTAGTACGTTTGTAAACGATTAAGCATAAAGTGAAGCATCAACAAGTTATTAAACCTTAAGAGGCTATTGCTTCTACTGGTGACAGTTCCAGGAGGGGTCCGATGATTCAAGATATTAAGACATCGATTGATGTTGCTTCTACTGGATGTGCATGTACACAAGATAAAGAGAGAGATTGTAATAAAGGATGATGGTTTGTTCAATTAGCTAGAAAGGATTATGTGGGTGGTTTGTGGAATGTGCATGTACCGTCATGTACTTTACCACTCTGCATGAACGGATCATTCGTAGTCAATAACTAATATAATCTCTCTTCCTAGAGAGCTCAATATTATGACTAAGAACTAGTGTAGTGACTTAAATCAGTTCAGTACTGTCCTTCTTCTCAAAGGCATATACCCCTTGTACCCTATGCATTGGCCCGTTAACCAACCAATTAGCAATACAAGACTAGTTATCTCCCCTGCCTTATCATCATTGACTGAAAGGTCAACTACATTCAGGATAACTATTTTATACCATTAATATCTCATGAACTGTGAAGAACAACTTCTAATCCCAACAGATGGCAATTACTGGCATATGGTAGATTCAGTTCACAAACATCTAGAGAGGTCAAAATTACTGCCATAATAAATATAAATATTAGAAGCAATTAGAACTGGTGTTTGGAGGAAAACATGCCTGATGGAGCATCAGAAATAGCACCAGGAGATGAACCATGATGATCATCGGTAGTTGATGTAGGGCCATCTTTTTTACTGCTTTTTTGTTTATCATGATCATGTTCTGTATTGTTAGCAGCATTTTTACCTGCCAAACATTTGTGTAAGTTTAAGTTAACATCAAGAACTCCAAATGCTTAAGAGTGAGAACATGTTTAGCATTAAAAACATTTACTTGGTGGTTCAGCAGGGTTCCTTGATGTTTGAATTTCATCAGCCTTCCGTGTGGCATCAGATCTTTTCACTTCAAAAGGTGTGGACTGAGTGTCCTAGGAAAATGATAGAGAAAAATGATTAGCTTCAGGATACAAGTCCGTGGTATGCAAATATGTGACTTGTTATTTCTAGAATCCATTTTTTAGAAGAAATAATTCAAGGCACTTACAGCTACTAAATCCATTGAATCATCTTTAACAAACGGATGCTCCAACAATGCTGGCCAGCTTAGTCTACTTTGAGGCAACTGCTAACACCATACAGCATTAGCTAAGAAAAGGAGGAATAAATAAATTCAATTACTGTGCTCTAGTAGAAAAAATGTCAGTTAGGACCTTGTTTAGTAAACCCTTTAAGAAGCTCTTAAAGTTTGCACTCATATTATCTGGATATTTTACAGGATCCTGCCATGACACAGAGAGAGCATATGTTAAAAAAAATCAGTGACAAAATTCAAATAGCAGATATTTGAAACAAGCAGTAACAGACCAACCTTGACAATGTGTCGTATAAGTGCATAGACTGAATTTGTATAAAAGGGAGGTTGACCAACAAATAGTTCATATCTGACCATCAGTGACAAAAGTTAGCTTGATGAGAGTAAATAGAGTGATAGACTATCAAACGCAAAGTGGAAACCAAGTATAACTGTGTGCTACAATGATAAGTACCTCAAAGCAAGCAAGCTGGGTTCTAAGAAAAATATTCTTTGCAAAAAGGGTAAAACCAATACACTTGCTACAGAAAGTCATAATTAAGCATACCAACGAAGCAACAAGATGAGCTATTCATGATTAAATTAGGTATCGCCCTCTGGATAAAGTAAAGTATATAAGAAATGAGGGTGGAATTACATAGCCAGTAGTGTCCGGAATTTGTAAATAAAAAGTTACATCACCTGATGAAACTAGCTCATGCATCAAACTTGCATGGGATTGATATTATAGTGAAACTAAACAAATAAATTGTTCTTCATACCATGCTTGCACTAGAGCAAGTCTGGACTGAGAGTTGTATTTTGTTTGTTTACTTATCCCTAAAGCATGTTTGCAGTATAACTGTAATTCCAAACATGCTCTAGCTCACGCATTATTAGAATGGTATCATGGAATACAGGTCACACAAAAAGAAACTCAGCAGTAGAATACAGAGATAACAAGATATTTTTGGAAGAGAAAAGAAGAAGAATTTACATACAAGATGACCCCAAGGGACCATAGATCTGCCGTGTGATTATAAGGTTGTTCCCTCACAAGTTCTGGAGCCATATATAATGGTGTTCCTGGGTGAGAGAAACATGCTTAGTGAAATGGATGACTGGCAAAGGGGGAGCTAAGTCATCATGAAATACTTGGAAAACATCCATATAAGTATCATATTATGCCACAATAAGCTAAGTAAGAATCAACAATGACATGCTCGACTAGAAGCGATCATCATCATCTTAAATAAGCTAAGTAAGAATGTAGGGACTAGGGAGTATTAAGTCAAATCTGAAATTTAATGCAAACCCCAGATAAATTCATTCTCGATAAAATTTAATGCTAACACAAACACACATTTATGTTAGAAATGTAACATGTCAGTGGTCATGACCAGTAGCTAATACAAGTCCAGACAAATGGATTTTACAAGATCCAAAGTTACTTGCACGATAATGAATGAAACATACCAACAGAGGCATACATGAAGGAAATGATTTTGTAAGAAAACCGGCTAGCATGCAAAGATGAAAGGTACCTTTTATAGAGCGTAGCACAACAGTATTGGCTGACATGGCACGAGCAAACCCAAAATCACAAAGCTGTGAATACGGCAGGAAAACCTCAATCAGAATCATAGTTCAAAAAAGCGCTAGGCGTAAATTGTGCGTTTTGCCACCGCCTTGCGCTTTACTGACCAAAGCGTATGCTTATGCGCAATTATGCGCAGATTAAGCATAGTTATGCGCAATGCATTTTGCCAACGCCTAGAGCCTAGGCGTGCTTAAGCGCTCGCTTAGGCGCGCCTTTTTAAACTATGATCAGAATTCAAACTATAATAATGTAAATCTCTAATGGATCATAAGTACTATAACTAGAACAGTAAAGAATGCAAAAAATTTCATAAATGACGATAATTGAATCTGTCTCATGTCATCAGTTAGGTGTTTGTCGTGAGGATTGTAGTTACTGAGATAAATACTTCTTTTTAGCAGAGTAAAAAGACACAACTAGCCAACATCATACTGAAAGAAGCATAACTGTGACACAGGTGTTTTACATCGAAAAAAACATGTACTTATGCCAAAATCAAAAATACTTCTCATGATGGTCTAAAACTATTAACTGTACACAGATATGAAGTAGAATATACCTTCACAATAGATCCTTTTCCAATAAGGATGTTCTGGGGTTTCATATCCCGATGGATAATACGATTAGAGTGCAAGTAATGGAGTGCTTTTACCTGAAATGAGGGCACAAGCTCAAACCATGAAGGCAAATGGGTTCTAAACTGGTTTTGTGCATAAGGAACCAGAAAAAGGTAAGTGTGTACCAGCTGCTTAGCAATAGCTTGAACTTGTTCTTCTGGGAGGCATTTATCATCCTCGAGCACCTCAAATAGCTCTCCCTGAAATGGGCATTAGCCCATTGATACTAAAATTTAGCCAATCCAAGTCCATTGAAAGCAATCATTGGTGTAAAGCACAATGTGACTAGAAAAAAAGTACTTGTGTACCTGAGCAAATTCTGTGACGACACAAAACTCCTGTGGGGTTTCAAACGCATCGATCATTTCAATTATATTCTCGTGTTTGAGTTTCCTCAGAATCTACAGAATCATTGAGATGGTAAAGTGAGATAAGAAACACCATATAGCGAGCTAACAAATACAACTATAGAGGGAACTATTGTAAGCTTCTAGCAATATGGTGATCGCGTGTTCCATACATGATACATCTCATGACTCTCCCACAGCAGATTAAACAAACAAATGCCAGCGACATTTGGGATTGTCGAAGGTGTTGCATGCCTTGGTTTAGATTCAGTAGACCGACGGTATCACCATGACTCTCAAACTGAGGCCATCCCCCATGACGAACTGGAAGCCCACCCCACCCCAAAACATACAATTGGAGGAAGTTTGAGCTTACCCTCACATCCTCACAAAAACTAGCAATTGTCGTGTGGCATCCCCAAGCAAGGAATCAAGGATGTGATTTGCAGGCACAGATAAATTGCCACAGGCAGGAACCCTGAATCTCTACGGATGTTGATCTGAATTAGAAAAAACTAGCAGCAGCAGCAGAGCACTTGCCTCGATCTCCTGCCTTAGGTTGTGGATGTCCTTGTTGCTCTTCCCATGCTTAAGGATAAACTTCATGGCAACCGTCTGCATCAAATTCAGACAGGAGATGGAATCAAACTTTATATATTGGGGAAAAACGCGGACAAATCGGTCACTCCTCCGTTGGCACCACCGGAGCGCGGTAGAGGGGAGGGAGGGGTTTGATGCGAACCTGTCGGCTGTACTTGCGCCTGCCCTTGTACACCTTCCCGAAGGACCCCTCCCCGACGAGCTCGACCACGTGGTAGTCCTCCACCCCCATCTCCCGCTAGTCGCGCGCGCAAAACCCTAGCCGCAATCCACGCTTCAGTCAGGGGGGGAAACGTCGAGCGCCAAACGCGACCCGAATTCGAGCCGCGCGCCCAAGGGGAGCAGCAGAATCGAACTCACAGTGCACTGGCGGTGGATTCGCCGCTGTTGGAGCAGCGGAACCGGGACGGGGCGAAGCTCCCCGCCGGCCGAATCCAGTCGAGGTCGACGACGTGAGGCGCGGGGAGGGCCTGGGGCTTGGGGGCAAGTCAATCCGAGCGCGGCTCGACTTGGGGCCCGCTGTGCGAGCGTGCGTGGGAGCAGGACCCGGCCGCGTCCTCCGCCGTCGGCCGCCGGAGGGGGAGGAGGGGGCGAGTAGGGCGCAGGCGCCGCCGCCGCCGGCGATCTGGGTGGATGGGGGGTGGGGAACCGGAGGTCGCCTGATCTGCGCGGTGGCCGCTCCGCTCCGCGCCCGTGCACTGGCTTCGGGGTTGGGAGTTCGATTTGGAATTTCGAATGGCTTTTTCGTGAGGGGAAGGAAGAAAAGCGGCTGTGGGAGCTTAAATTTTTTTCCCGCTCGCTGCGGAAAATCTCGCTCAGGTCAAAACGGCTATCTTGAGTATTTGGGCCGTAATGCCTAGAGGTTTTCTTCCATGTGTGTCATTAGCAGGCCTGTTTGGCGCAAGAGTGTGCCATGGCAAGCGAAATGTGGCCCATGAGAGTTTCCACCAAACAACCCCAGGTACTTTTTTTCATTGATGAGAACCCAAGGTACAAACAAACTATCTCTATACCCCTCTGTATCTATATCTATATCTATATCTATATATGTATCTATATCTATATCTATATCTATATATGTATCTATATCTATATCAATATAAAAAAACGCAAAGAGGCAGATTCAATTAATCTCAACCATCAGATCATGCCAATCCCATGAGCTATGTTGCTCCAACAGTGGGCGTTCAACATGTCTAGCATTCAATTAATATCATGCCGGATATCAACGTATGGATTAATCACATAATTAATGCGTAATCGATATCCACCTAATATTAATCTGTAATTAATTTTCTCCCTAACATTAATGTGCATTGAACATACCATTTACTACCTCTCTCTCAGTTTACAGGACGTGTGCGTGCCTTTAGGTCGTCAATTTGACCAACCTAATACAAGTCATATATTACAAAAAATATACCAATATAAACTTTAGATGTTCTATTTGCAAACCGTATAATTTTTGTGTTATATAGTTTATATTAAGGTGATAAAATTGACCACCTAGTTATACGCGTAGGACTTGTAAACTGAAATGGAGGTAGTACTAGTTTGGATAAAGCGCAATTCCGAAATCACTAGTCAAGGGAGTACCCCCTTGCAAAGGTCACTCCCGCTTTCTCTGGTGATAACAAATGACGCGTTGCATGTACTTCATTTGTCGCAACCTATGAGTATTGTGTTCCTTTTGTAGATTCCCTTTTTCAAAATGTTTTATCGCTCGAACCATGTGTCCAAATCACAAATTATTTCCACCGTTGCGTTCCAGTGTCAAGATCTTCGAAACTAGATCACTTGTCAATAGATTTAGATGAACTTATCAAAAAACAAAAACAAAAAAAGTAAACCATAAAAACCGAAAGATAAAGAAAGGAAAACCGGAAGCACAACCGTGCTTCACACGGAAGCACATTTTTTGTTTCACTTTTCCTAGAAGAACGCAAAAAACACAACTATGTATTTCACTTTTCGGAAAGCACAGGTTGTGCTTCACGCGATGCACAACTGTGATTTTCACTTTTTCACGTGGAAGCGCAATTGTGCTTCATTAGGAAACATAATGTGTTTTTCAAATTGTGTGCTTCACAAGGGAAAAACCCTAAAAAACATTTTTCCCCTGAGGAAACTTAAGAAAAATCAAGCAAATTTTGAAAAGCCAAAAGACAAGAGAAAAGTCCAAAAACGTGTGCAGAAAAAAAAAGTGCTACCACGAGTGCATCCAACGCGCAACATGCGGCAACAGCTGGGCCACCACTTGATAGCTGGATGAGCATCCCGAGCACAAGGGGTATCCTTTGGATAGTTGTTCCCACACAATTTGTATTCATCCACGCAATCCCTCTACAATGTTTTTTTGTTGTCCCCTCTGTTTACATTTTTATTCCTTATTTTTATTCTATTTTTCATTTATGTATTTACTTTCTTTATATTTCTATGTTTTTATTCTTAATTTTGTGCCCTGTTTTACGTTTCTACATTTTTCCTAAAAACAACTCAAAGTTAATTAAGCATATACGGACGTTCATGAATTGCATTTTTAAACATGTACAAAATTCAATACTTGATTATATTTTTAATAAACAATGAACATTTCTCAAATAATAAATGAAAATCTTATTTCAAATATATGGACCTTTAATAGTCCAAAAAATAATATATGGACCTATATATTTGGTACATGAAACACTTTTTTTTCGTATATATGATTTTTTTCATTCAAAATCTTAATTTTCACAATAGTTTTTCAAAACAATTAATAAAATACTTAAAATAGAAATAGTATGAATTTTATTGGGTTGTGTTAGTGCTAGGCCCGTATAGGGGCCTTTAAGTTATTAGCCTGACTATGTGTCTTATAAGGCGTTGAATTGCGAAAGTACCCTTCTGAGTTCGAGCTCAAATAAGTTTGAATGAATAGTAAAATAAAAAAACTTCTGACTTTTTTTTGTTTTACTTTGACAAATGTTCTAAGTGTTTGCAAATTTTTATCATGAGATCACATACGTGGAAGGCTTGGCAAAAAAAAATCACTGCTCCAGAATTCTTTCAAAACTAAGGGAGCCGGTTTGAATGCGGTAGAAAATCGTCAAGTCTCTCCAGCATTGAACAGACGTGGAGATTGAGTAGCGCTCTCGGCCGACGAGTCAGTTCAATACCGGCTCCAAAGAGAGGTTGCACCCGCTCTGGACTGGCATGGATGCGGTGTTGGCGCTCTGGAGCGGTGCTAACCGTCATGGATGCACTGCAACTGCTTCGTGCGGGAGAGGTTTTGGGTGGGTCGGGGGTACCGGATCCGCACGTGGCAGCAGTTCAGACGCCCGCAAAGGCTCCCTGGTTTGTGTCTGGTTTGTGGGATTTTGGTCATCCAGACGAGTCCACGGACCAATGGATAGCTGCTACCGCGTTGGATGACAAATTGTGTCCGGATGTGTTGCAAGCGTTTTGAGGGTTCGTATTAAAGATGCCCTTAGTTACATACCGGTAAAGTGGTAAGTACCGGCTAGTGAAAACTTTAGAGACCGTTGTCCCGTGGAAGACCAAGACATGTGCCCTTATTTGTGAGTCCCGGATTCTTTTTCCTCGTATGAAGGATGGATTTGGGTGCATGGACGTCAAGGTGCACGCACGCCGCATGAAAGCACGAGAGAAGAGACAAAAGCCGATCGTCCGAGAGAAAAACAGAGCAGGCAGGCAGGCCAGGCAAATTTGATAATTTGCCATCCCTTACCTTTCCCTTTCATAATTTGCCCCCCTGAGAATGACAGATGAGGTCTAGGCCTGCCCGTCATTGAGACAATGGATGGCAAATTGTGAAAGAGAGAGGTAAAAGGTGGCAAATTATCAAATCGTCCGGCAGGCCAGGTAGTAGCAAACAAATCGACTAATTATTAGCACCGCCGTCGTCGGCATGCATGCACCGTCGCACTACGGTTTGGTTTGCGGCTGACGTACGTACGTCGACCCTTGTTCCTCTCTTCAAAATATACGCATGCATTGGACGTACGACAAAAACAAGCAGGCGAGCGTACGTGCGTGTGCCGGCCGCTCGGCCGCTCATGCACGCACGCACAACCTGAAGCCAAGACTGAAGCGACCGAGCAAGTAATATAACTCAGACGCTCCTCTCCGAGACCATTGCTATGCCGACAGGAGCAAATCATGCTGGTTTCTCCCTTTTCTTTTTGGCGTATACGCAGCCAGGACGGCAGGAAGCAGTCCGTGACACACACAAAAAAACGGCAGCAGAGAGTCGTGGCACAAGCATGTCCGTCCTTTCGTGCGTGCAAGTGCAACGCTGCCGCAACTTGCAAGCGATGCGTGTGTGTCCCCAGCCAGCCATGCAAATTGCAAGGTGAAAACGGAGGGAGAAAGGGACACACGAGCGACGAGTCCACGCGATCCGCCGCCTTGGATATGGAAGAACATTTGAAAGCAGACAAGGCAGGGGGAAACCGAGAGGGGGACAATTGGCTGAGATGCGAGGCCAGTCGGCCATGCGGCAGAGAGCGGCGCGCAAGGCAGGCACCATCGATCGAGACTCGAGAGTCTCTGATGGCTAGGGGATCGAAGGCAGGGATCAGACAGCCCGCAAGGAAACAAACGCTTCCAACCCTCTCTCATACGTCCGCGGACACGTCTGGCTAGTGATCAGAGAGGAGAGAAAGAAAAAATGACCCAACTGGATCCCTTGTATCGTCCCTATATGTCTGGCCTGTCCGTGAACCCTCGTATCCATCTCAAATGTAAGGAGGATATAAGGGTTCGCGGACGCGTGTGGTCAGTCCGAACCGCACCGGGATCGCACATGCGGTTCTTCCATGTATGTCGTGTCTCGTGTGTTGTGTATATACAATACATATAGGACGTGTTTGGTTGTCTGCATTTGGTCCAGCCTGACCTGCATAGGAAGAACTTGGCCCGTTTGATTGCCTGCGTTTACTGTGCGGCCCGCATGCCATGGAACTAAAAGCACGTCCAGGCCAGGCCCAGAGGAAACGCCTGAATCGGCAGTAGCTCGCGAGCCTGACTCGGGCGAGGCAGGGAGGGCGACGCGCTTCTCTCCTCATGCGACCAGGAAGATGGCGCGAGCTCGCCCGTGTCGCCGAAAAATCGCTGGCAGGATTTCGGCTCACCCCCCGCCGAGTCCACCCCTATTTAGCCCCCTCCCTCACCGCCCCAACTCCCGCCACCATTCTTCCTCCATTCGAGCTTTCCCGCCAACGTGCATCGGCACCGACGAGCAGGTAAGTGGCGCATCTTCATCGGCCGGCGGTCCACGGCGTCGACGCTCCTTCACCGGCCGGCGTTGATCTTCTACGACCGTCCCCCCTCGTCCTCGAGCTGCAGCCATGGCCTCTGTGAGTTCAATCCCCCTTTCTCTCTGTTCCTTCTAGCTAGATCTGAGCTGCAGCTAGGGTTTGAACTAGATGCATGGTTGATTAGTGGTCTGATCTGTGAGCTCATATGGTTGATTGTTATGCTGCGGTTGCAATTTGTCGTAGGGCTAGATGTTCAAGCATGTAGTATGCTAGATTAGTAGTAGAGTTTGGAGTTGAACCTTGTGCTTGTGTTGATTCGTGCTTAGATCCGTGATTTGTAGCTATTGATGGTCCATTTGTAGCATGTTGTTTGTTGTAGATGTATGTTTGTGCTCATAGATTGTCCGGTATGTTTAGTATGATAGCGATGAACCATGTGCTTAGTATGATAGTGGTGAAGCATGTGCTTGCTATGATAGTGATGAACCATGTACATGTATACTCCTGCTTTCATGGATTATACGTATGTTGTGTGCTATGCTTACTGTCAATGCGTGCCACGATTGTAGGACATGGCCACGCAGACGCAAGATCTTAGTTAGGCCCTTGTCCTATCCGACAACCAGTTTGCTCCATCGTTTGTCGAGGACTCTCAGCCTATGTTCGAGATGGCACCTGATTCAGAGATATTCACGTCTGATTCCCTCTATGTGCCAGTAGTACTCGTTGAGCAAACTCCTGCTGTTGCTGCTGCAAGGTAGCAACAACCAAGGCAAAAAAGGATGGTAGGTCGAACAACATGAAGTGGCAGCCGTTCATGTCCACGTTCATGCTAAACAAGATGTGTGAGCTTATCTCTAGTGGGGTTAGGACTGATAAGGGCTTCAAGGAGGTGCACTTGAACACCGTTGCGAAGTATGTGTTCGAGTTCTGTGGGCAGGAGGCGTCTGCCACCCAGGTGTACAACCATCTGAGGAAGTGAAGAGGTCGATGGATCCAAGTGTCCAAGATGAGAGACCTTAGCGACGCCTCATGGGATGAGAACACTTGCTCCATAGTTCTGGAGACAGAGCACTACGTCGGCCATGTCGCGGTTAGCTCACTGCCCTCTTCCTTTTCATACTGTCCACCATTGCCTACTCCTAATCGCAACAAACAACACTTGTGTTTCATTCTTAGGACCATCCAAGGGATGCTGAGTTCCTCATCACACCCATACAGAACTACAGCCAGATGCAACACATCTTCTCCTTCGGGCTGGCAACTGGGAAGCATGTCACGGGCTCAGGGGAGCCTCTTGGTTCTCCCACGCCAGACTTCTCTGGGACCCCGGACGTCGAGGTCCTTGATGGCCCTGACAAGCCCTTTGACAAGCCATTTGACCCCGTCCATGATAGGAAGAGGAAGAGAGGAGGCCTGATGAAGAAGGAGATCAATGTCTTTTACAGCATGACTGAGGCGGTGAATGAGGTGGCAACAACCATCAGGGAGTGCAAGCCCCTCGACGTCCACCCTGACCTGTATGGCGCTATCATGACCCAGGATGGCTTCAGCGACGAGGCTCTCATGGCAGCTCTCAGCCACCTGCTTGACAACAAGGTCCAGGGTGTTGGGTTCGTTGCCATGGCAGACGCTCACAAGGTGATGTGGCTCAGGAGCTGGCTGGGCAAGCACTACTACTAGAGTAGTGCTGCCTGTGAGCGTGCATGATCCCCGACGGCGATGGCTGTGGCGACGACGATGACGACGACGTACATGTTGTGTAGCTAGGCCTGAAAAACTATTTGATGGTCTGTATATTTTGGTGATGTGGTATATACTAACCCCTCGCGATGATAGTGAACTTGCGGTGGTAGGACGAAACCCTTTTTTGAATATGGTGGTAGGTTAACACCAAGGTAGTGCTAGGTAGAACTTGCTATGCCGTATGATCATGCATGTTTTACTTCTTCTCTTCTGCTTCATTGGTGTTTGTGTGCTACTTTGCTTGCTATTTGTGTGCTCCATTGATTTACTACTTCAACTCTTGCTCTTGTGCATTGCTAGGGCAGCTGGTAATGCCGTGTTCATCGGTAAGGCTCCAGGGGTTTACAGTTCATGAGAAGAAGCCAGTGCACAAGTGGCACCATATAGCAATAGCAGCCATAGAGGGTTCAAGACTAGGTAGGCAGCAGAACAAGCTTACTCCGACTGGGTGCGAAAACACGGAGGCAACAGTGTTGACAGTGGCAAGGTTGGAGGTGTGAAGGTGGATCGTCAGTTTAGACTGAAGCTAAAGAACTTCATCATCTTTGCCCAGTTCATCGCCATTGCTGTGTTGTGGCGTTGGTGTGCTAGGTGTGATCATTCTGGGCATGCTCATCAACTAGGATACAAGGTAAGCACATTATGTACGCCGTGTTCATGTGCCGCTAGAGTCAATGCAGGCAACCAAACAAAGTGCACTTACGTATTACCTAATGTATGGACACTAGACGTAGCCAACCAAACAACTTACAAATGACATATTAGGACCTGTTTTTGTTTAACCAGACTGAGTTAAGAAGTGTATGCGATACAGGAAGTGTTCACAACTTCAACCAAACACGCCCATAACTATTTATACTGTGCAACATCGCGTATCATGCGTGAACGGTTGGACGTACTCACGTGCATCTCGGCCGGTTGTGTATTTCTTATATAAACATGTAAAAAAATGCAGCCAGCCTGCACACGTACATGTATGATATACCACGAAGGACAGCTCCTTTTTCATTGTGGTTGCGGGACAAGCAGCACTATAAATCATGGGTCATGTCTCCCACAGCGATTTCAGAGTATCTATAGCTGGATCTCTCAAACCCTCTCTCATATATCCACAAACGCGTTTGGCTAGTGATCAAGGAGGAGAGAGAAAGAAAAAAGTGACCCAACCGGATCCCTTATATCATCCCAGTGATCAGTGAAGCATGGCACGTCCGTAGGAGTTTAGGGGGTTATATTTGCTATGTCTGGCTGTAGATGCTCTCACCTTTCAAACAACTATGGTGCAGCGTGACAGAAAGGGGACACAATAGCATATTGCCATTTTTTTTGACCCCCTGCAATTTCTATTAGAGAAATTAAATGGTTCATCTAAGAACAAACTACTACAGAAAATAATTAATCTTAGAGCATCAACCGCCCCACGGCCACACACCTGATGAAACAAAAGAGCAGGACAAAGGCGCAGTACAAAAGATAACCAGGTTTGAGGCAACCTTATTACACCAAAAACTAAAGAAAATGCAGCTAAAACGACCACAGAGGTTCGGCAAAGTCTTTCATCACACTCCCAGTCTGTAGACTCCATTGTGCCATCTATGAGAAGCTTTGTAGACCTCATTTGCTACATGTTTGAGAACCCTTGCCTCCACCATCAGCGCCTCTTTCCGCTCCTCCTTTATCTGTAAAATTGACCATCCCACGATCCAATAGCAAATCAGCTTAATTACTATCAGTGGGTATGCATATGTTTTATTCTCGAAAATAAGATTCTTTCTACACTTCCAAAGAGTCCAGAAAACAACAGATATACCAACCAGCACAAGTTTTTTTATCCTTCGGAAAGCTTCAAATCAGCCCCCAAAACAAGAATTTAGAGAGTCTGGTGTAGAGTTTATACTAAACTTCAGTAAATTCCAGACCAAGACAGCTGCCGAGCATTTTAAAAAAAGATCTATGTTTTCATCCTGCCTGCAGAAACACATTGTTTACTTCCTTTCCAACTCCTCCTAAGTAAGCTGTCATTGGTTAAAATACTCTTTTTAGTTGCTTAAAAAATACTCTTTTTAGCCAATAACCAAAGGAAAACTTTAATTTTAGCAGGTACTTCAACTTTCCACCGAAATTTGTGAGGGAAGTTACAATAATTTTCTATCAACTTCCTATATAAGGATTTGACAGTAAATTGTTTGTTGGGAGTCAGCATCCACTCAGTCTGATCTTTGTCAGTGTTCATTTCCACCTCTTCACATCTCATTCTAAGATTGTTCCACAGATCCATAGTTTCTCCATGTAATTAAAGTTTTGCGAAATTGAAACCCCTACCAATTCCCTCATAAGAGCTTCAACCATTGTAATATTGTGGTCAAAGCTAAGCATATACAATCTTGGATATGCACGTTTTAAGGGTTTGTCATCCACCCATGTGTCCTCCCAGAATCTAGTATTTGTTCCATCTCCTAGTTTTTTCTTGCAGAATTTATAAAAGATCTCTTTAACCTTCACGACGCTAGTCCAAAACTAGGAATCACCAATTTTAGACTTACCCCTTGACAAGCATCCATTAGGAACATATTTTTCTAGTAAGACCGTTTGCCAGAGTCATTTCTCATTTTCTAATTTCTAAAACCGCTTGGCTAGAAGTGCAGTGTTCATGATGTTTAAATTTAGAATCCCCAATCCACCCATATCTTTAGGCTTGCAGCAGGAATTCCAACTGACTAAATGATACTTTTTCTTATCCTCATCTTCCTGCCAGACCAATCTAGCCCTATAGAAATCAGCTTTCTTGAGCACACCAACAGGGATATGATAAAAAGACATCATGAAAAGGGTATATTGGTCAAACAGGATTGCACTAGTGTGATTCTCCCAGCAGTTGATCCCAAGAGTTACCCTTGCCAACATCTACATCTTTTCTCTATGTTGTTAGTCACACAAGACTTTCTAATTCTAATACCAAATATAGGCATACCCAAATATTTCATAGGATGTGTCTCCATAGCACATGTAAATATTTCTTGATATTCCCCTCTTTTGTTATTAGCATCCCCAAAAAGAAACAACTCACTCTTGTGAAAATTAATAGTGAGTCCAGACATTTTCTCAAATGCACACATAATGAATTTCAATTTTTTTTGCACTTTCTATGTCATCTTGTATAAGAAAAGTAGTATCATCAGCATATTTTAGGGCATGTGTCTGGTGGAAAAGGCCCATTCTCTCTAAAGCGCAGGTCCACCTCACTTTCTAGAAAGTCCAAATATGTCCCAACTGGACCCTCAAAATTTGTACAACTAGCTTTATCAGCACTAGTACTTTTTTCCCAATTTATTCCTAGTCTTATCCATATTATCTACCACGACTTTAGAGGAGAATAATTCTATCTCCCCAAAATCAATATCTTGATCCTCTAAATATTGTGGAATTGGAGGAAAATTCCCTATCGCATATGATTTTTGATCATAAGCCCCTATCTAATCATGTAATCGTTGATAGCATCAATCTTTTTTCTCTTATTATAACTTGTATCCAATGCATCAGAAATTTGCACATCACAAATTATCTCAGAATCATGAGATCGTGTGTTAGTTTTCTTAACAACTTTCTTCTTAATTTTATTTCTTTTTTTGCCCAAATCAATCTCATCTTCACTAATCGATGAACTAGAAATCAGATATTTGAGGTAACCAGAATTAGTACGTGATGAAACCGACAAGCCAACCATCTCCTGCTAGCAGCTAGAAGCGGCTGCCGGCCGAAGAGCACCCTACCGAGCCCGGGAGAGGGCCCGAAGGCGGGCCGAGCGGCGGGGAAGCGCCACTGTCTTCCTCTTCATCACCCTGTGGGGCCTTGGAACCTCGTTGTCGACGATCTCGATCGGCATCGCCTGCATCCACGGCGCCAACAACGCCATCACCACCTCCACCTCCTCCTGAGGCGGCAGCAGACCGAAGATGTGGAAGCGAAACGCCGCCCACTTGAACCGTGTGGCTAGATCCTCCGATTCCGCCTCCAACATCGCCCAGAGAACCACCTCCATCGGTGGCTGAGGTCGTAATTTCGGGAAGCACCTCCTTATCTCCTCGGCGGTTTGGATGGAGCGAATCGCCTCCGCTTTGTCGTTCAACGCCTTGTCCGTCGGCAACCACTCATCGATCTCACGCAGCCGCACCAGCTTCTCTATGTTGCCACCCGCCAGCTTCACCATCTCCGCCTCTCTCCTTGACATCGAGCCCCGGATGGAAGGGGGAATCGCCTCTGCTTTCCTTACCCTTTAGATCTGGGTTGTTTCTGGAAGAAGGAACGGGAGCGCAGCGGGCAATAGCATATTGCCATGGATGCCACCTTCATAAACTTTTTTTTTTCAAAACGGAGGCAAAGATTGCCTCATCTATTAAATAAGCAGAAGAGAATTGCCCAGTTAATTACGGAAAATCGGGCAAAAACCGGAACAACAAGGGCGAAGCCCACTCCCATAGACTGAAACACACAGGGCAAAGCCCACCCTAATCGATGACAAGTCGACCTGCAGCCAGACCACGCAGCTCCGACTCTGGCGGAGAACTCAGAAGAACAAAACCAGGCACGGCTGGCGCCATGGACGATCGCCGAATGGGCCACCTGCAGCCAGTCATCGTACACCACAGGGCCCCGCCACCGCGGCTTCGACTCCACAGCAGCAAGCAAACCGAGGCAAAACCGCGGACACGCCGGAGAAGAGCCGACTACCGCAACCATTGCCGCGTCGCCGACGTCGCTCCCACCATCATCGTTGCCACAGAAGTCTCGTCGCTACAGTGATTCTCTCGGGGCCGCCGCCCCGACATCCACCGCTCCGTCGCGCCCAGCGCAATCAACCGGCACCACCTTCCGGGGCCGCTGCCCCGACATACCACCGCTCCACTCGAGCAGCAACGCCGCACAACCCGGCTGCCCGCAACCCACGCTGCTCAGGGCAACCACTCGCAGACCACGAACGTCGCACCATATCCGGGGCCACCGCCCCGACGTAAAGTCAGACCGCCCCCTCTGGGAGGCATCGACCGAGCCGACACCCCTACCGCCCAAGCGGGACAAGGATGCCACCCAACCAATGCCGAGATAGAGCCCCACCTCATAGAGCTGCACTCACATTGTTCCCGAGATCGCCATCTCGGCGCACAATCAGAAACTACCCGGAGCCGCCGCCCCGACGTCCACTGTCCCCGACGACGAAGAGATCCGTGCAAACCGCAACATGCTGACTCTCCAAGGCGATGCCTCAAAGAAGGAAACGACGTAGCCGCCGACATCGCCCGCTTCGACCATCCGAAGCTAGGGATTTCTCCCGGAGAGTCGTGTAATGGAGCTCGACGGCAACACCTTCAAGAAGGAAACGACACCATGGCCATGGCGCCGCTGTTGCCGGCACCGACCCAAGGTCAGTGCTGGACTTTCGCCTGGAGCTCCTCCACACCTCCGAACCCGAGCAGATCCGAAGCACTGCGCAGCACACAATCCCCATGGTCGACGTCCACCTGCTCCACCTTCCCGCTGCGCCAAGCTACCTCCGCCAACGACCACCGCCTCCCCGGGCCTCCGAGCCGCGCCCAAGCGCCAGATCCGGATTGCTCGGAGCCCACCTGCGCCCACGACGCACCCAGTGCGCGCCTGTCGCGCCACCCTGCGCGGCCTCGCCGGCCGCCTCGCGCCTGCACAACCACGCCCGAGCTGCAGCTGCAGCTCACCCCCACCGTGCGCTAGAACCACGTCGGCCTCGCCAAATCCGGAGCCGGAGCCGCGCCCGCGCGCCCTCCCTAGCCCGCCGCCCCTTCGCGCCAGAAGCGCCGCCCGAGCTCCAACCTCAGCCTCAGCCCGCGCCGCCCACCGGCAGATCGGACGAGCGCCGCCACCAGCCCGCAGCTGGCCGCCCCCACCACCACTGCCACGCACCACCACCAGCAGCCGGTCCCGCGGGCCAACACGCAGCCACGAGCTCACTCCGCTGCCACTCGTCGCCGCGCCGCCGCGCCCCGCCGTCAGCGCGCCACCACCAGCTTGGACGGGGCGCCCGCGCGAGCCGCCACCAGCCGAGGGGAGAGGAAGCCCCGCCGCCGCCTACGCAGGCCAGGCTTCGCCTGGCGGCGCCTAGTGGCGGCGGCGAGGAGGAGGGAGGAGGTAGGGGAGCGGGGCGGCCGGGAATGGGAGCTCGCCAGCCGCCGCTCGCGGGAGCGACGGGGGCGAGAGGATGATCACCTTCATAAACGGAAGCAAATAACTTCATTCCTAATTAAAGAATTACCACACACCGCCATATACTAGGAAAGTCATAAGTGAATTAACCATCTCTCTATCTTATCTTATCTTACCTCTTACCTATATATATATATATATATATATATATATATATATATATATATATATATATATATATATACACACACACATATATACATATGTATAGTATATGTATATATGTGTGTGTGTATATATATATATATATATATATATATGTATATGTATACACATATACATATACATATACATACATACATACATATACATATATATATATATATATATATGTATAAAGCGGCTATTGCTTCTGGTCGTCCGTCATTAAAATTACCCTCCAAGTTACTAAAAATTACCCACCAATGCCACCCATAAGTGAAAAAACGATTCAAATAGTCGGACCAAATATCGCCGCCCCGTTCATTGTCTTATAGAGGTGCGACGAGTATATGTAACAGGATGAGGCGCACCAGGTTGGTTGGCCGATCGCTCCTCTATCGAGCAGACCAGGGTTCGATCCTCCGTTTTGCAATTTTTATCTTTCTTTTCTCACGCATGTGTGGGACTTCACTTCCCTGTTTTTTATTCATTTTACTTTTTTTTTCTCATTCTGTTATCTTTCTTCTTTTCTCTTTAAATTAATTTGGGATTTGAATATTTTAAAAGTTGCGCTTTTTCAAAAAAAAAATCTTTGAGAAATCATAAAATATATGTGAATTCAAAAATGTTTAGAAAATCATAAAAATTTTGCAGATTAAAAAAATGTTGGTGGTTTTGCAAAACTGTTCGCAAAATTATAAATAAATCATGATTTAGAAAAAATGGTCGGCAAATAAAATCATGTTCATGATTTTAAAAAAATGACCGTGTATTCAAAACATATTCGGGAATCTGAAAAAAATGTTCATGACATTTTAGAAAATGTTCACAAAAATAAAAATAAATATTTGTTCCATAATTTTAAAAAAATTCATCGTTTCTAAAAATGTTTGTTGGGTCAAAAATTGTTAATGAATTCGAAACCGGTTCATACATTTAAATTCTTTTGTAAAGAAAACTAATCTTTATCATTTTTTTGAGAAAATCAAAAATTTCAAAAAAAAAAATTGTTTGTCTATTCGAAAAATTGTTCACTGATTCAAAAGTATTTTATGTCTAGGATTTGATTAGTTTTTCGAAAGTCTTTATATGTCTTGGCGTTGGGAGTATTTCGTGGTCAATGAGATTTGTTTTTAAAGTTTTAAACGTTCCCTTGCGCAACAAAATGACACGTGTGGCATGCACCGGCGAACTCATAGCCTTGGGATTTACCGCGTCGAATGCATTGTGATCACGTGGACATCGCGGCCATCATCGGCTAGGGTAAAAAAATGGCAACATGATGAGCCACTATGTTAAAATAGAGTACGCTCATATATCAGGATATTGAGTCATACTTATTTGGTTAGCCATAATTTTTTGTCTCCCGTTGCAACGCACGGACATATTTGCTAGTTATGTTCAAACCACGAGTTTTCCACGCGCGACCGGGTTCACACTTTTGTGTCTACCTCGGCCGACCTTTGTGTCTATCTGCCACAGTGTTCGAAACCTCAACGAATTACTCCCTCCGTCCGAAAAAGTTTGTCCCAAACTTGCACCTTAAATGGATGTATCAATTTCTAGCACTATCTTGATGCTAGATACATCAATTTGAGGGACAATTTTTTTCAGACGGAGGGAGTACCAATTTATGCTGTTTGTTTATATGTGTGCACTCAGGTGTTCGGTTAATTAGTTCTGCTCATTTGCTATTTCTCAGGTTCTTGTCATGGGCTCCCTGTCTGAACCACCACCAGGATCGCACCTACTGTTCACGTACCTGATTTTTATCCACCCGCAACAAAAAAAGTATCTGATTTTTATTGACAGATTAGGGGTTGAAGGACAAGCAGTACTACAAATCAGGGGTGCTGTCGCCCGAGCAGCGATCTCTTTACCTTCCAAGCATGGCGCGGCGCAGCGCGACAGGAAGGGGGACACAATAACACCCTGCCATGGACGCCACCACGACAAAACTTGGAAGCAAATAACTTCACTCCTAATTACAGAATTACCACACACACCGATCCATATATACTCCGTACTAGGCAAGTCATAAGTGAATTAACCATCCTCTCCATTTTTCTATCTAAAAACCACGAGTTTTCCACGCGCGACCGGGTAAATATCGCCACCTTTTTCCTGCCTTTTCCCTCCTACCCCCTCCCTCCCTCCCCCCGGCCACATCCACGGGCATATTCTCGGCTCCGTCTCTATATATAGGCCATTTCCATTCACACGTTTTCTCTCGTCTCCGTTCACGATCGATCGATCCGCATCGCCGTCGCCCTCGATCGCCTTCCCTTCCGCCCCTCGCTCCCACACAGTAGGTGCCCCCCCTCACCTACCCCAAATCTTTGCGCAATTCACACGGATTCGCGCAAGCACATGCTTATTATATAGCCCCCGATTCTTCATCTGCTGTTCCAGGACTCCCACGGCCTCTGGAACCTGCTTCTTCTTCCTCGTCGTCGCAGTCTTCTTCTTGTTGTTGTTTGGTGTGGAGAGATCGACCGGATGACTGGCTGCAGCGGCAACGGCAACGGCAACTCGCCCGCCTCGGCCATGGGGCATCAGGTACTTTGGTCGATCGACCGATGCCATCTCTCTGAATCGGATCCCTCCCCTGTTTCTGAAGGAGTTTGAACACACACGCCAATTCAGTCCGGGAGAACCGTTCAGTTTCTTGAGGAAATTTTCCTTCCAACGATCACGGGCGCCCTGTTGCTGTCGTTGATGCTGTCTTGCTCTCCTTTTCTTCTCCCTCTCCCTGTGAGTTGGCGTAGAAACAATGCAGTGTTGCGTGCCGACGACCGGTTATCCGAAGATATTTTCTAGCTGAGCGTTATCTCAAGATTTTATTTTCCTTTAGGGCCGTTGATGTTTCTTCATACATGCCGAGGACGAGGAGCGTTATCTGAACATTTTATTTTCGGGCCGGTTACCAGAGGAACACTCCAGCACAAAGGAGTACTTACTCTGTTCTGCTGGGGCATCTGACTAGTCGCGTGCTGTCTAATTTTCTAGCACAAAAGAGAGACTTTTGCACTGCACGGGAAATCGGAGTCTTCTTATTTGAATCGCACGCACCACAGCCAGTCAGTGCAGATCTTTTCTCCCACTTATCCCCAACAGCTACACAACAAAACCGGTCAAATCAAATCAAATCAAATCATGCGTGTCATCAGTCGATAGGGCCATGGAGGGGGTTGCTTTTGTTGACTGCACATACAAACCATATAATCGCTGCGTCGACTTTACACGAGCCATTTGTTTATCTTTGTTTTGTTCTGCAGACTCTTTTATGCTGAATTTTTGAGGCCGTTAAGAAAAGTCGAACTCTGAAACCCCTGAATTTTTTTGAGTTGCAGACGGTCACTGAGAAGAAGTTCGGAGGAATTGCACCAAAGAAGCCTCTGATTTCAAAGGTACGCTACTGCGTGAACGTTCATTATCAAGCTTGGCTTCCAACACACTCAATCGCCATGGACTTGTTTAATCACTGCCGTTTCATAAAAATAATTATAGAAGAGGCTGTCGCACTAGTACTACTATTGTTTTCTGAAACTAATACATAATGAGCGTTCCATGAGCCTGAAGAAATATATTCAGAATAAGGATCTGATTATATTTGCTTGCATTAATTTTCTATATATTCTACTACTGCTTCAGGACCATGAGCGCGCCTACTTCGACTCCGCGGACTGGGTCCTCGGCAAGGTACTGGTGCAATCCAAAACTGAATATCATCTACACTGCCCTGACAAGTTAGATGTGCTATATCCACAAAACCCCTTTTCTGAATCTTGTGTTTCCTCCTTTTGCTTCAGCAAGCTGCAAGCAACAACGCACAGGCGGCGGCAATCGAATCCTTGAAGCCAAAGCTAAAGGTAGGTTGTGATCCTTGTCCCATCTCAACTGCACACTGCATTACATTGCACTGCAAGCATCTATCATTCAGATTTTCAGAGTTGAACTGCGGTGTAAGTAATCTCTGTTTATTGCGTGCAGAGGACGCCCCATCACCAGCTCCCCCCTCGCAAGCCGGCCTGCGCGTCCGGCTGATCGACCGCGATGATGCGACAAGGTAAGAAATGTTCTCTCTTCTTCACATGGTGCTGCATGCACGTTTCTGAACTAGTAGCATGTTTCTGCAGATCCAACTATGTGTTCTGAACTCTCTGTTCTTATCTTATCTGACTGATCATCATGATGTAGGGATCACCAGAGGGAGCCGGAGCGGTCGCATGAGACGACGAAGCTGGTGATTTAGCTGGTGGCATATGTTAGGAGTCGATCGAGTCAGGGTTTGAGATCTGCAGTTAGACCCTTTTGGTTCTAGCAGCCTAAGATTGTCACAGTAGGGCTAGTAGCATACTCCTACAGTGTTATGGCTTCGGCTTGAGATGTTTGGTTTTCAGTACTTTTCTGTCAGTAATTTTCTACTCTTTCAAATCGAGGAGCTTCGGCGCTCCCGGTTTCATTGAAATGAAACAAAAACGAATTCGAACAACACTTAAACATCAGGGCCACGGTCTGCCCAAACTACTCTAACATAGTACCATCAACTATATGACCATGCTGCACAACACCTAAGAACTGGAAGAACCACAAATCGTTATGGTCAACTCAGTAACAAATACCCTGCCTCGCACGTTTTCGCCCTAGGCTAATTCTTCTGGTCATCGGCATATGAGTAGAATCACGCGGCTAAACATGATCAAACTGGCTTCAGCCTGAGATGTTTGGTTCAAGTACTTTGCTATCAGCAATTTACTCGTTGTCTCTGAAAACATGGAAATACGTACAAACCCACTTGCATTTTGGAATTTTTTGAACTCATGACAGAAATTGATATATTGGGTCGGTGAAGACTGTTTTTTCTAGAGAGAGACGTGTAAAGACCATTAGGATGGATAATTTGAATGGACCTGGTAAAAAAATTAGCCCATTTATGTTTCTATTTTTTATGGAATAAAAAAAACGATGGGTCCTTGTATAACCTTTTTTTTTTTGACAAAAGTACCTGTATAACGCTGAATCTATATCTCGGCTACTGCGAGTTAGAGCTAGTGCTGGCCTCAGGCACTTACGACGTGGGCCGCGGCCCAGTACCAAGGCAGAGTGGTATTCTTTTTCACTGGTTTTTCGGTTCTGGTTTTAGTGCTTTGTCTGGTCGGTTTTTCTCTGGTTCACTCCTGATTTAGTGTATTTGTTATGCTTCTCTCCGGGTTCCAATGTTTTCTTAATCATTTTTTCTAGTTTTGTTTCTTTACTTCTTTTCCTTTTCTTTTATGTTTGCTGTTTCTTTTTTCCAATTCCAATTCCACTTTCTACCTTTGTGTTTTAATTTAATTTATTTTTTCCTTTCTTTCTATATTATTTTTACTTTTTACTTTTATTTCTTTACTCCACAGTGTAAGATACGCCAGTTTTTCCGTGTTATAAAAACAATGTAGTGGTTTTTTGTAAACAACCTGAACTGTTTTTAGTAGCATGTAAATTTTATTATAAGTTCATAATTTTTTTCTAAAATACTGTGATTTTTTTTGTAAATAGAGCGAGATTGTTTTAATAGGTAAACTTTTTGGAAAATGGTTATTATTCTTTTCTAGACAGCACGTATTTTTTAATAGCATGAACGTTCCGTTTAATGTATGCATATATTGTTGTAAAATAGTGTTATTTTTTTGTAAACTGTGTGAAACGTTTTAATAGCATGAACATTGGTGTTTAAGCAGCATGCGAATTTAAGTTAGAGTATGTGACATTTTTAGTGACTTCAAAATTTCTAATAAATTACAAAAAAATACATATTGAATCTTTTCTAAATAGACTCTGAATAATTTTTTACAAAAAGATGAATATTTCCTAAATATATATGAACTTTTTATAGAATAATAGAAAATAATTTATATCCCAACAGGAACATGTCACTTGGATTGAAACAAATATCATGCTTAGATTGGATGCACTAGCAAAGTGAACCAGTTAACTATTTTTCATATATACATGGAAGACTTTTCTTCTCGCACTCATGAATACATGAGATAAATATTCTAGTTGTTGTTATTCAATGGTGTAGACCGGCAAAAAGGACTGCATGGACATTCAAATTCCTTACAAAAATGCTTAAAAAAATGATTTTTTAGTTTACAAAACACACATAATTTAAAACATACGTTCACTTTTCTCAAAAACAAATGTTCATGTTAGAAAATCAGTTGCTACATAATGCGTTATGTTGCCATTCCTGGTCTGGTTCTCTTCAGTGCTTTGTCTTGGCTCGCTACAATGCTTGATCCCGATTCACTACGATGCATGTACGTCTCGCTACCACTCAGCGCAATGGCCCGGCCCACTAGGATGGCTCCATGTGCCGCCGCTCTCCTATTTGACTCAAAGAGCATTAAATAGGAGTTCTCTATAGACGCACAAATGTTATACCTCGCTTATAACAAGTATAACATCCAACTCGCTTGAAGGCGCGCTGCATATAGGGCCGGCCGATCACTCTATCGCAGCTTAGGTTGCTCGCTAGCTCGTTCGATGTACTGGTTTGGCCTGGGTTTCTTTGTTTTTTGTCTTCTTTTTAATCTTTCGTTCAGTCTTCTTATTTTGTTCGTCAGTTTTCTTCGGTTTTTTGCTGTTTCAACCTTTTCCTTTTTTCTTTCAGCATTTTTACCAGGTTTTTATTGTGTTTTTTTGTTTCTTTCTTGGTTTTAATACTTTTTTGTTTTTATTTGTCATTTCTTGTTTTTTGGTTTTATTGGCTTTCTTTGTTACATTTTTCATACACAGTAACATTTATATACACGTTTATTATTTTCCAAATACATGATTAACATTTTTGGTAACTTGTATTTTTATACTTTCTTTTTCAAACACATTGTACATATTTTGTAGAAAGGAGGAACATTTTTTATATGCACATTTAACATTTTTAAAATAAAATATATTTTTCTAACATATATGTTTACATATTTTGTAATTATATATTTAGAATATGTAGAAGTATAAAAAAGTTAGAAATAAAGATAAACACAATAAAATAAAAAACATTTAAAAACAAGGGCTTTTGAGGGCCGTGGCTTCCCGCGTGCTGGGCCGGCCCATTCTGGTACTCGCTTCTGGTGAGACAGCCATATGTCCCGCTATAAGCAAGACATAGCCGCGCCCGATATACGTGCCCTTGCTTAATTCAGTGTATAACCCGAGAGTGGTCATGTGGAACTCCAGCTCAACTTGGTGGGATGGGCAATGAAGTTCTGTCAACATCCGTGAAAAGCTTCAAAATTGATTTTGATCAAATAGCTTCATAAATGATATGAATTGCCCGCTGCAATCGTTACGATAGCGCTCGCCCATTGAGCACCCCTGATGGGTCCGCCCATTAGCGCATAGGGTAAGATGTTGGGATTTTTTTATATAGCTCCCAACCCTAGCCACCGCCTTGACACCCCCTCCTCTTCCCCGTCCGGCAGCCACGTTGATGGGAAGAGGAGTGGGGACCCATCCATTTCATTTTACTTATCTTAGTTTCTTTTGGTTCTCCGATGACATAGACGAAGTGCTAGCAACGATGGCGTGTTGGAATAAGGTTTCTCCGGTCTCTTCCTACCTCAACAATGTCTGACCCGGCGCCCGATGAAAGGCCTGTGTGAGTTTGTGTCCCCAGATCTGTTGGTTTCATTCAGGCCTTGGCACTTTATGTCTTTTTCAATGAGAGCTTTTGGCTAGCTATTGGTGCAGCGACTTCAACATTTGCTTTTGTATTGTTTTGTGGCTTGATCCGGTCTCTCCTACCCTCTGAATTGGTGGTAATGTATTGCAAGCCTGTTTTGTGTGAGGTGATGCTCCAGCCGATGCTGCTTCAGCGATTTCCAGATATTGTCTCAAGGAGCGAGTGGCTATGGCGGTCTTCAAAGACTGGTATGACGAGGGCATTTGCAGGTGTCTCTTTTTTTGTTGTTGTTGGTTTAGTGCATTTTTCAATTTCCAGCGGGCAACATACAATCATAGGAAGAAGAAGGCTAGTATGCTTTTTAATATAATTTTATTTATTTATTGGTTGTTCTTCGTCAAGTTGTCTATGCGTTGTATTGGCCTTTGTCTTGTTCGATATTAATCAGATCTAAGAAGCCCTTAGGGTGTCTTTATTAAACAAAAGGAAGACTTCATTTTTTCCATTAGCAAGCCAGGTTTTCTAATTTTTGTTTTCGTGTTTTCTTGTATGCATTTTCCTCTTTTCATTTCATTGTCTATTTTCCTTTTTCCTTCCCTTTCTTACTTTACCTTCTTTAATCTACATTTTTATTTTTTTAGTATTTTTATACAAATTCATGAATATCTGTGAATTCATGAACATTGTTTTAACTTCGCAATTTTTTTATCGGTAAATTTTGTTCAAATTTGTGAACATGTTTAAATTCATGAATATTTTTAAAAATTCATAAATATTTACGGAATCCCCAAATCTGTTTTAATTCACAAATAGATTTTGAAATTCATGAGCATGTTTTAGTTTATCAAGACGTTTGTAATTCGTGTATATTTTACAAATGCACAAACATTTTTAAATTTGTAAATATATTTTGAATAGGAAAATTTTAGGTTACAGAATAGTTTTTGAATTCACAAATTTCTCATGATTTTTTTTGTGATTTATTTAATTCACTAACATATTTGTCATTTAATTTCATCAACTTTTTTTCAAAACAAGCAAAAAATCATTGTGCTAGTTTTTTGAGCCGGAGTGAGTGAAAAATAAAGGGAAACGGGAAGGATAATTGAAACCTACGGGCAAGAAAAAGTGAAACTATCAAAGGGAGGAGGGAGCTTTCGGGAACTTGATGGTCGCCTCACAAATGTTATTCGACGTGAATCATACCGCTCGCGTCAAGTGATATAGTGTCCGTAACTCCAAAACAACAACTTGTGACTGATTTGCATGACTTGATTCCATCAGGAAAAAAAGTACATGCATGTCTTGATATGGTGGCATTATTTGCATGGATAAATTAATGCATACCTGGTGAGGTGGCCTTGTTTGCATTGATAAATTAATTTAAAAGATGGAACTTAATGTACATGCATAATGTGTTGATGCCACACAATTTCGATCAGACAACTATCAACAATTTACATGACGTGGAACCACACATTTGCATAGAATCTAATAGCGAGGGCTAGCTATTTAGATATGAAAGATAACGGCTCCAAGAAAAGCTGATTTTTTTAAGTATAAAAATGTACTACTACCTCCGATACAAGTTGTACTAAATCAACGACGATTAATATGGATCGGATGGAGTACTAAAAAAAATGAAATTATGTTCACAAATGTAACACATGTTTGAGCATTTTTACAAATATTCATGGATTTAAAGAACTATAAAATTGAAAAAATAACCTATTTTAATATGCACACATTTTAAAAATACACCTGAATTTTTATAGTAAAAGATAAACAAAGAAAACCAGAAGATAATTGAACCGTACTACAACAAACTTAAAGGCTGAGCTATATGGGCCAGTAAGCCTTAATTCCTGAACCGTACGAAGCACTTTCGTGAACATGGGAGGCAAAAACTGAAAATTTGGAACCGTACAAAATAAATAATACTGGTAGAAGTAAGTACTCCTACCTAAGTGCACCTCACAAGTGATGATGGGATAAACCGCATGCTAAATTATTTTCCAGAGCGCATGTAAGTTCAGACAGGAATCTGGTATCAAAGAAGTTCAGAAAGGAATTTAAATGACAAATAAAGCTCTTTCAACTTACTTCAATGATAGGAGATATTTTTTCAAATCCTCACTTGCCACTCTGGCAAGCTCCACACCACCGTCTCTTGCATACTGCCCTTTGCCTGTTTTTTGCACCTCTTGCTTACTTGCTAAGCACGAATCTGCTATGAAATTGTCACCCCGCTTGGCCGCTTACCAAACCTTGGACCAGCACTGAACGACCTCTCTTCTTTTCCACTGCCTTTCGTGCTGGATCCAGTGGCCAAGAATAGACATCTCCTGTCGACTATTCTCAGCAGATCATTGCACAATCTTTCGCCATGTTAACCGTGTTGTCCTTTTTTTTGGAGTCATTCCACTAGATATGGCTTCGTCGGCAATGTCTGATTTGGAGCCGTTGGTGTCAATGGACAAGGGCAGATGTGTACCCTGCATGATGATCCCTGTAAAGCTGCAAAGGTTACATATTCGGATGAGGCTTTGGTTGGTAGGATATAACTACATCCACATCCACAGCAGAGAAAAGTCTTGCTCGATCTAACAGCGCATTCAGAATTCGAACAAGGCATTTACGGAGGGAACTTTTCCAGTTCAAATAGTAGAGGAAAAAGAAAGAAGATCCAAGGACACAATGATCAATGAGAGGAAGAATCTTATCCACACTTCCTGTCTCGGGGCTTATGTCTTAGCTTACCTGTGAAAGTTGAGTAATCTGCAAGAAACTATACATTCGACATCTCAAGTGAAGAACTGTCTTTATATCGAAATGAACTGAAAGGCACTTGTTGTGTGTATACGGGTCATGTTATGTGCCATAAAATTTATAACATTGAAAACTATTCTGAATACAAATTCAATGATTTAATTTTCACAAAAAATAATTTAATTTTTGTTACATGTTGGCAGAGTTGATGATCAAACTTGAATTTTAAAATGTGTGCGTGCAATAAAGTTAGGATAGAGGGGGTACGATACTTGATTTATTTACCACGCATGGGGCAGTGAAGTTTTGCATGCATGACTTTCTCATAAAGATTAAAATCCGCATGCTCCCATTTTAAGTGCACATGTTGTGATAGTATCATGCATATGATTCTAGTGTATGATACTAACCTCCACATGCCACATACTACTATATCCTTTAATATGGTACGATATCATATCATGATACTCAATCATCATTTAACTGTGTGTCACCTCAGCAAAAAGGTCTAGTTGTTTTGCACGATACTTCAATTATGACCATCCTAACAAGACTTTGTAAAATTTAGTCGCACCCTTTAATTAATGAAAATGAAAAATGGAGTCAACTAGCATTAATGGATCTAGTAATATCCATTTCGTCTTACCAGTACATGTAATTTTTTCTTGCTGATGGTCAAACATAGAGTAGATCTCCGTTGCTTTTCTTTCTCCTCTCGCGACAACGGCACGTCGATGGCACGTTCCGGCGGCGACAATGGCCATTCGATGGTCCGTCATGGACCTCAATGCAATTTTATTATGTTTGATGTACTTTGTTCTATTAGTGAATCTTTATAATAAATTTGATCCTCTTCACAAAGAAATAAATAAACTTATATGATATTTGGCTGGAAGCACATTTGCATCCGGAAAAAGTTAAAGTTTGCCTTTTTACAATTATCATTGGTCCTTCACCCAGCCCTGAGGGTTTTTACACACGGTTTGAGTGGTCTCAACTCTCAAGTCTTCACCACCCTAGCCTTCGCCACTGGGTCTCACTGACAATTTGGGTGGTTTCGACTCGGTTATGAAATAGTATAGAGAGAAAAGAAAGAAGATATAAACTTTCCCCACATCATTCATTTATCTAACTTACCTTTAAAAGTCGAGTAATCTGCAAAAACAAAATTCACCATCTCAAGTGCAAAAAAAAATTATATCAAAAAGAGTATTTGTGACACATAGTCCATGTTTACTTGATTGACAAATTTGAATTTTGAAATGTCTGCTAAGTTGAGGCACATGGGACATTGGAGTTCTGCATGTATGACTTCGGAGAAACCGGCAGGAGTTTCCATACATGAGCATATCAAATAATCAAATCGTGCAAATGCAATATTAAAATTAACAATACTATATGTCTTTCATGATTAGAATTATGATGTTATTTTATACACAAGTAAACAAAGCACACACATATTACCAACTTATTGCCGAGCCCAACTTGCAAGGTAGATGTGCCATCCCTAGAAGTTTCTATACACACACTTACTAATAATTCACAATAGAACACTGTTAAGATATTTGTTAGAGTATATGATATAGAAACCTCTATGTTGATATTTTTGGCAGTAAAATATATAAGAACACACACACACACACACACACACACAAATGCAAATAATAAATATTGAAAATGAATTAAAAAAGATTTTTTGTTAAGTCATACAATTTAAATTAACAGAAGCAAATTTCCCATTAGCATACATTACAACTGTATAACAAAAACACTATAACATGTATGTTGGAACAAAGTTATGTGGTTAACTATGATAGCTAAGTACTGAAAAATTACACTAACTAAAACTATAGTATGGTAAACTTAGTTTAAATAAGTATAACATTTTAGTATAAATTACTTTATCCAGCTGCTAGTTCCTCGATGACCATGCCATGTTTGCCCGAAGTTGTTGTGATAATCACTTTCATAGAATTTGGGTGCAAAGTTTTTCCTTCCGAAGTATTTTTCCTACACTATAGAGAAGAATTGATCTAGTAGGTCGCCTACATCTAGTTCAATGTTCCCGGAAGCTTTTAAGATATTGCCGTTTATATCGCATTGAAGGACACCTTATCGTTTTTGGTAGACTAGTGCACGGTGGACTCCTGATTTTTTTCGTAAATCCGGAGCAGCTGGTCCCGATGTACTCTTGATGAGAGCATTTTGCATCGAATTTTTGATAATTTTTTTTTTGTTTTGAAGACGTATGATTTCTTTTGTATTTTACTGCGATTACTCGCCCATTTTTGTTCGATTTCAACGAGATCTACAATCAAGAGATTTGAAGCGTTCATTGGAACCTATTTTTGGAGAAAATATGTTGATTGGACGTCATAAAAACCTCCCATGAGAAGATACGAACATGGTAGGGGTGTTAAGTCGAAGGGGAACTGTTGGGGATATTACTATCAGCTGAGACCCGCCCAGGAGGGGCCGGGTCAGCTTCAATGGCGGGTTACGCACGAAGTTCAGTAAACATCCAAGTTTGTAGTTTATAAGTCTTATAGAAGGCCCAAAGGCCTGGGGCCGGCTTAAGGCCCGATATTGTAAAACGCCACATGTAAGGAAATATTTGTACAGAAAGACGTGTAAAGAAAGTCACCGAGCCGGACACGATTATGAGCCGGCCGGGACTCTGTAGGCCACCTGGCGTCAACCCGTGTATATAAGGGGACGACCCGGTGGTGGTTTAGGGCAAGAAACAACAAGTCGATAACCAAGCCGGCGAGTTAAGCCTCTTGGTGATCGAAACCTCAGCAATACCAAACCCAACTAGACGTAGGCTTTTACCTTTGTTATAAGGGGCCGAACTAGTATAAAACTCTCTCGTGTCCTTTGTCCCGATTAATCCCTTTAAGCTTCCGAGTGCGATGGCCCTATGACTAAGTCCTTGCTCTAGGACATCTGCCATGACAATTCCATGACAGTTGGCGCCCACCATGGGGCCAGCGCATGGTGGATTTGAGTTCTTGAAGGGCAACTTCGAAGGGCTCAAGGGATACGCTGTGGGCCGGATGACCAAGAGTCGCCACGGCAAGATTTATATCGACGACGAAGGCTGGGGCCCCGAGGCTGGATCAATCGAGTACGGGTACCGGGTGCCCTTCGGCGGGATCCACGTCTTCATCGGCCGGATCGGCGAGTCAGGCCTTGAGCCGGATGTCCATACCGACCTCATCGAAACGGCTCAGCGTGCCGGGTCCGCCCGTGTTCAATCTGTCGTGAAGCATGCCTTCGTAGGCTGCGTCCATGGCGGTGAATACTCCGAAGGATCGATGGAAGGCGGGGAGACGACCATCTGCTCTGATACTGCATCTTCAACGGGTGAGATAGACTCATTGTACCAACTGCAAGACGACATGCTCGGGGGCTGTTCCAATGGCAGCAGTATTCCGGACCCCCTTGAGCCGCCGAATTGGGCCGGAGTCTTCATGGCAGGGACACAGCCCGGGCAGAACTCCACCACAGCAACAGCGGTGCCCACCGGGTCGGCAGCTGCCGGGTCAGGAGACCCCGCGTGCTCCCTGGCTCAGGTTCTCATGGACCTCATGGATAAGCTGACGACACTGTTAACCGCTGCGGTAGAGCCGGCGGATAAAGCCCAGCATGATGCAGAAGTGGCACGCGTGCGGGAGGAGATGGTGCAAGCTAAGGAAAATTTGGCTGCGGAGGAAACCCGGATGGCAGCAGAACGAGCAGATTTGGATGCTCGTGCTCAACAGCTTCAAGCAGAAACCTTCCGGCTCTCTGTGGATCTTAATGCGTCAAACGAAGTCATGAGGAGGAGGCGTCAGAAAACTCAGTCGCGTCTGCCTATAACACTGGATCCGAGGAATCTGTTCCATACACCCGGAGCTGGAGGGAGCAACCCACCGGAGGTAAACCGGGTCGAGACGCTCGGAGCACCAGTTCAGCCACGCACCATGGAGCCGCCGCGCATGAATACAGCTCCTCCTCGTTATATATTAACACCCCCCGGTCACTTCTCCAACCCCTTGGAGAACCTCATTGTGGCGTCGGCTCGATTAGCAGCTCTCCCGATGGAAGGTGACTCGCCAGCAGCAATTGAAACCCGGAGGGTAAGAGAACTACTTCAGACAGCTTTGGCCCAGCAGGATGCATACTCCTATAGCCGAGACATGATTAATTCAACTCCTCGCCCAAGTCAGAGCCTGAGTTATAGTAGGCGCATGGAATCTGCAGAAATGTCAAGTAATGCTCAACGTCACAACCGGCCATATAGGTATGAGCCGGTGCAGGCTGGAGCTCTTAACTTGGCGGATCATGAGAGGATTCGTCAAGAGGCAGAACGGGCGGCTCAGATAGCAGCAGAGCAAGCGGCTCACCAAACCTTTCCGGCTTATCCAGCGACCTCGGTTGAGGCAGGGGTGGCTATAAGAACCGGAGGCGTACCTTGCCTGGTCCCAGCCATACGCAATGAGCGGTTGCCCAAGGATTTCAAGGGACCTCGTAAGGTGCCTAACTACACGGCTGACTTACAGCTGGGGGCTTGGATTGAGAGTTATGAGATGGCTATGGAGCTATTGGAGGTTAGTGATGCTGCAATGGCCAAGTATTTTACCATGATGTTGGATGGAACGGCTCGGACCTGGTTGAAAGGATTACCATCCAACTCCATCGGCTCATGGGCAGAGTTAAAGGCACGGTTCATCCAGAACTTTAAAGACATGTGTAAACAGCCAATGTCGATTGTGGATCTGACCAATTGCAAGTAAGAGGATGGAGAATCTAAAACCCATTGGGTGCGCCGGGTCAAGGAGATAATACATCCATCTGATAAGATGGATTTCGGCTCAGCAGTTTTGATGTTGGAGAAGAATTGCCGTTTTGAGCCTTTGAAGCAGAAGTTGGGGCGGCTTAAACATGACTGTAATGACATGGGAACGTTGATGGCGGCTCTTGTCAAGTATGCCGATTCTGACACCACCAAAGACCCGGCATCTGATGAAGAAAAATCAACGAAGGGAAAGAAGAACGGCAAAGGTCACCAGCATAACCTGGCAAATCAAGGAGGTAATAAGCGTAAGGCTGATGAGTTTGTTGCTAATACTAATGCGCAGGGTGGTAATCAACGGCGCAAGGGCAGACAACCCCCTCAATCGGGCGGGTCAGGCCCCACCCTTGAGCAGTTGTTGAATGAACCTTGTTCAAAACACGGCACCCGAGAGAAGCCAGCCACCCACTTGTGGAAGGATTGCATGATCATGAAGGCGTTTAAAAATTCAAACGCATTTAATGGGGGTCACGGCCCGGGTGGCGGCCCAGGTGGAGGCGGCTTTCAGGGCCCGGGCGCCGGTTCAAGCGGAGGAGGTTTTCATGGTCAGGGACATCCTGGTCACCAGGGAGGATATAATCAGCAACACAACCTAGGGAATCAACAGCGGCAACAATCCAGCTATCAGAGCAACCCGAAGCAGTTGAGTAGCAGACGGTATCATGTCTTTACTACCAGTTTATGTATAAGAGACCAGAAACTCCACAAGAGGGCCGTCAATGCTGTTGAACCGGCAATCCCACGTTATCTACGTTGGTCGGAGCAGCCTATTGTGTGGAGCAGAGAGGATCACCCGCCCCGGGTTGATAATCCGGGCCACTTGGCTTTGGTAGTGGCACCTCAGGTTGGTGGGTACAAGTTTACTAAGGTACTCATGGATGGAGGCAGCAGCATCAACATCCTTTACTATGAGATGTTCCGCCGGATGGGATTGATAGATAAAAATCTTAAACAATCCAACACTGTTTTTCATGGTGTAGTACCCGGTAAGTCGGCATACCCAGTTGGTAAGATCAAGCTGGAGGTATCCTTTGGGGATGAATATGACTCCAGGGCAGAAAAATCAACCTTTGAAGTGGTTAAGATCAAAAGCCCATATCATGCTCTGTTTGGGCGACCGGCTTATGCCAAGTTCATGGCTCGGCCGTGTTACGTGTATTTACAGCTCAAGATGCCGGGTCACAAGGGCACCATTATAGTCCATGGGAGCCGGAAGATCGCCTTGGAATGTGAAGAGGGGGATGCTGCCTATGCTGAATCTGTTTGTGCAACAGAGGAGTTGAAATTCTACAAGGATCATGTTGACCCGGCGGACATGACGTCATTAAAGAAACCAACAACACAGCATGAGCCGGAGTTAAAGTTCAAATTGGCGGATGACACTAAGATGGTTGACTTTGTGCCTGGCGATTCATCCAAATAGTTCATCATCAGCGCGAACTTGGATCCGAAATAGGAAAGCGCGCTCATCGAGTTCATCCATGAGAACCGGGACATCTTTGCATGGAAACCTTCAGACATGCCGGGTGTCCCGAGGGAACTCGCTGAGCACACTCTTAATATCGATTCAAAGTTCAAACCTGTCAGACAGTTTCTTTGCCGGTTCAATGAAGAAAGGCGCAAGGCCATTGGAGAAGAGGTGGCCCGGCTCTTGGCGGCCGGGTTCATTGTGGAGGTCTTTCACCCTGAATGGTTAGCTAACCCGGTGCTCGTGCTAAAAAAGAATGGCACCTGGCATATGTGTGTGGATTACACAGATTTAAACAAGGCCTGTCCGGCTGATCCTTTTGCTCTTCCCCGTATTGATCAGATCATTGATGCTACGGTGGGTTGCGCACGGTTGAGTTTCTTAGATGCTTACTCTGGGTATCATCAGATTAAGATGGCAGTCAAGGATCAAGAGAAGACGGCATTTATAACTCCTTTTGGGTCTTTCTGCTATGTGTCTATGCCTTTTGGGCTCAAGAGTGCTCAGGCGACTTACCAACGGTGTGTGCAGAATTGTCTTCATGATCAAATTGGGCGCAATGTTCATGCCTATATGGATGATATAGTAGTAAAGTCCAGGGAAGAGGAAACCTTGGTCGCAGACTTGAAAAAGACTTTTGATAATCTTCGGGTTTACAAGATGATGCTTAACTTGGTCAAGTGTGTTTTTGGAGTGCCAGCCGACAAACTTTTGGGTTTTCTGGTGTCCAACCGAGGTATTGAAGCTAACTCGGAGAAGATCAAGGCAATTACATCCCTGGCTAAACCAACCTGCGTCAATGATGTTCAATGACTGGCGGGTCGTGTGGCTGCTTTGAGCCGGTTCATAAGCCGGTTAGGGAAAAAGGCTATGCCTCTGTATCAGTTGATGAAGAAAACAGATGTGTTTGTTTGGAGCGATGCTGCGAACGCCGCTTTTGAGGATCTGAAGGCGCAATTGGCTGAGCCGCCGGTCCTAGCTGCTCCAATTGATAAAGAGCCGCTATTGTTATACGTAGCTGCCAACTCACGGGCCGTTAGTGTGGCTATGGTGGTAGAGCGCAAGGAGGCTGGCAAGGAGCATTCGGTTCAGCGGCCGGTTTATTATGTCAGTGAAGTGCTAATTGAGTCTAAGCAACGATATCCACATTGGCAGAAGCTTGTTTATGGGGTGTTCATGGCAAGCCGGAAGCTTAAGCATTACTTTCAGGGACATCCAATCGCTGTGGTTAGCTCTGCTTCTTTGGGAGACATTATTCAAAACAGAGAAGCTACAGGGCGAGTTGCCAAGTGGGAAATTGAGCTTGGGTCTCATGGGCTGAAGTATGTTCCACGCACTGCGATTAAGTCTCAAGCCCTGGTTGACTTCATCAATGACTGACAGAGATGCAGATGCCAGAAGAAAAGCCAGACAACACATATTGGACTATTCATTTTGATGGGTCCAGGCAATTGGAGGGCTCGGGGGCTGGAGTTGTATTAACTTCCCCACGAGGTGATAAATTTTGTTATGTGTTACAATTGATGTTTCCGTGCACTAACAACGTAGCAGAGTATGAAGCATTGCTCCATGGTCTTCGAGTGGCAAAGGAGATGAGCTTGAGCCGGGTCAGATGTCTTGGTGATTCAGATCTAGTGGCTCAGCAGGTGTCTCGCAAGTGGGATTCCAAAGACCCTCTCATGGCGGCTTATCGCCGAGAGGTCGATGCTGTTGCAGGGTATTTTGAAGCTTATCAGGTGGAACACATTGACCGTCAAAAGAACGAAGCAGCTGATGCTTTGAGCCAGCTGGGGTCTCAACGTAAGCCGGTACCACCCAACACCTTTTTAGATGTTTTGCATAAACCCTCTGTCAAGTTGCCCACATAAGAAGATTTAGCTGTTCCTGACCCGGAGGCGCGGTTGGTGGCGGCTCTTCATGTCATCCCTGATTGGGTGGTGCCGTTCTTGGCTTACATGACCCGGGGAGAATTTCCAGCAGATGAGACTCTGGCTCGACAGATAACCTGACGGTCTAAGTCCATGACGATTTCGGATGGAGAGTTATTTCATCATAGTGTTTCTGGAGTGTTTCAATGGTGTGTTTCCCTCGAAGAAGGTCAAGAAATCCTTCGTGAGATCCATGAAGGCGATTGTGGTCATCACGCTGGGTCAAAATCTTTAGTGGCCAAGGCGTTTCATCACAGTTTTTACTGGTTGACGGCTCACGCTATTGCAGAAGATCTGGTCAGTAGATGTGATGGATGTCAGAAATTTGCACGGCGAGCGCATGTGCCGGCTCAAGAGCTCCGGATGATTCCAATCACTTGGCCATTTGCAGTCCGGGGGCTTGACATGGTGGGACCTTTTAAAAGGTCTAAGGACAAGAAGACACATCTCCTGGTGGCTGTTGATAAGTTCACTAAATGGGTTGAGGCGGAGCCTGTGAGTAAGTGTGATGCAACCACGGCGGTTCAGTTCATGAAGAAAACAATCTTCCGTTTTGGTTTTCCACACAGTATTATCACAGACAATGGCACCAATCTATCCCAAGGGGCTATGGAAGAGTTTTGTCAGTGAGAGCACATCAAGCTGAGAGAGCCAAACAAGAAATTCTAAAAGGGCTAAAGCCCCGGCTTATGGTTCCTTTACAGCGAACGCCGAGTTGTTGGGTAGAGGAGTTGCCTTCAGTGTTATGGAGCATCAATACTACACCCAACCGGTCTACGGGTTACACACCCTTCTTCATGGTTTATGGGGCAGAAGCAGTATTGCCCAGTGACATCCGTCATGACTCGCCCCGCGTGGCGGCTTATGTTGAAGCTAACAATGAAAAAGCCAGACATGATGCGCTTGACTTGTTGGATGAAGAAAGAGACTTAGCAGCAGCACAGTCAGCAATCTATCAACAGGACCTGCGTCGTTATCACAGCCGCCGGGTTAAGACCAGGACTTTTCAGGAAGGCGACTTGGTGCTCCGTCTCATCCAAGATCTTTCAGATGCACACAAGTTATCCCCACCTTGGGAAGGACCCTTTGTGGTCAGTAAAAATTTAAACAACAGGTCTTACTACCTCATTGACGTTCGAGAGCATGCAGACTCACGTAAGTCAGAAGAGGAGACCCGCCGGCCGTGGAACATTGCTCAACTTCGGTTGTACTATACCTGAGCCACCGGCTCTCATCCTGTACATACGTTCATCCTGTATATATGATGATAAGCAATAAAGTAAGACCATCGGTGTAAGAACATGCGATGTCCCCATGTTTGGTTTTGGTAATTGATGACAATCTCTATGGACTAATGGTTGCCTTGAGTTATATTTGAAGGTTTTGTCCATAGGCTTTTCTTGGAGTACATGTGTTGGTTTCAAGGAGAGTTTGTGTCGACCAAGGTGCTATTCAAGGAATTACCTAAAGGTTGGTCTTGTGAGAGGTTGATCAAGACTAAGTCAAAGAGTGAATCAAGTTGATCAACCCACAAAGCGTAGAAGATGTACCGAGAGGGATCAAGCGATCCCATGGTTGCGGTGTGCAAATTCAAGTGAAGCATCACAAAGAGATCAAATGCTTGAAGCTTTCCATTCATTGTGGTGACAATGGACTTGTGAAGATGTGCGGAAGAGTGGCTCACCCATAGTGGAGTATGGGGGAGCAATCAACTAGTCTTCATCGAGCCAACGCAATCAAGAAAGGTGGTCCAACTTGAGGGAGTCAAGATCGTCATCATCTAGATCAAGTGGACCATGTGCAAGGCAAAGGTTTGCCCTTGATAGGTTTTCTATTTTACCGGTCTCATGATGGTAGTTGGGAGACTGGGTTATAGGATCGATTGCCGTACTATCAAGGAGGGATCTCGATGATTAGCTTGACCGTGTCATTCGTAGAGAGCTCAAACCATTGCATCCTTGCATCATATTTCTTGGTTCTTGTTTGGTTCTCTTTGTGAGTCTTACAGTTTATGGTCATCTTGATGACAAGCTCGAGTTCATCGAAAACGGAGTTCACTCGCATCTTCTATGATGTTTTCGGTGTTGGAGGTTATGCCCATTCTTCTCTGTTGGAGGTTTCACTCCTCCATTTGTTAGGCATACCTCCCCTGCCTCTTCTTACTAGCCTGTCGCTGTTTTGATGCTCCTCGTCGTCTTGTTTCCAACAAGCTTGAGTTTGCTCAATTCAGAGCTGATATGCAGAAGTTGTGGCAGTTTAGGCTCTTTTGCATCCTCTGTTTTCTCTGTTGTGTTCTTGAAAGCCTCAAGCGGTAGTATTGCTCTCTAGAGTGGTAGTACCGCTTGTAAGCAGCAGTACCGCGGCCATGTGCCGCGCGTAGTACCGATTCTTCTGGGGATGCGCCTTTTTCGTGTCGAGTTTCGCGGTAGTAGAGCGGTAGTACCTCTTATAAGCGGTAAGCGGTACTACCTCTCCACCTGAGAGGTAGTACCTCTTATATGCGGTAAGCGGTACTACCTGTCCACCCGAGCGGTAGTACCTCTTATAAGCAGTAAGCGTTAGTACCTCTCCCTAGAGTGGTACTACCTCCCTGGCAGATTTTCAGCTCATGTTTTTCTCTTTCGTGTCGAGTTTCGCGGTAGTAACTCTTATAAGCGGTAAGCGGTACTACCTCTCCACCCGAGCGGTAGTACCTCTTATATGTGGTAAGCGGTACTACCCTTCCACCCGAGAGATAGTACCTCTTATAAGCAGTAAGCGGTACTACCTCTCCCTAGAGCGGTACTACCTCTCTGGTAGATTTTTAGCTCGTGTTTTTCTCTCTCGTTGGGGTGTTTTGACCGTGCTAAGCGGTAGTACCGCTCGTGGAGCGGTAGTACCGCTCGTGTGCGGGCTGAGCACATAACGGTTGGATTTGGGAGGCCCTATAAAAGGGGGTCTTCTTCCCCAATGAACCTTATCTCTTGAGCTCGTGTTCTTCCCCCATTGTTGAGCTTCTTTGAGCTTGCTAACTCTCAATCCCTCCATGGATTCTTGCTAGTTTTTGAGGGAAAAGAGAGAGGAGATCTAGATCCACATTTCCACCAATCACTTTCTCCTCTATGTGAGGGGAACCCCTTGGATCTAGATCTTGGAGTTCTTGGTGTTCTCCTTTCTTGTTCTTCCTCTCATTTTCCTCCCTAGCATTAGTTGCTTCGGTGGGATTTGAGAGAGAAGGACTTGGGCACTCCGTGTGCCCTTGCCATTGCATTTGGTGCATCGGTTTGAGTTCTCCACGGTGATACGTGGAAGTTACAAGTTGAGAAGCTTATTACTCTTGGGTGCTTGGTACCCTTGAGCTTGTTCCTCTTGGGTGCTTGGGCGCCCTAGACGGTTGGTGGTGTTCGGAGCTCAATCATTGTGGTGTAAAGCTCCGGGCAAGCGTCGGGGTCTCCAATTAGGTTGTGGAGATCGCCCCGAGCAATTTGACGGGTACCGGTGACCGCCCCCAAGGGTTGCCAAAGTGTACGGGTTCGGTGACCGCCCCCAAGGGTTGCCATTTGTACGGGTTCGGTGACCGCCCTCAAGGGTCCCTTAGTGGAATCACGGCATCTTGCATTGTGCGAGGGCGTGAGGAGATTACGGTGGCCCTAGTGGCTTCTTGGGGAGCATTGTGCCTCCACACCGCTCCAAACGGAGATTAGCATCCGCAAGGGTGTGAACTTCGGGATACATCATCGTCTCCGCGTGCCTCGGTTATCTCTTACCCGAGCCCTTTACTTATGCACTTTACTTTGTGATAGCCATATTGTTTCTTGTCATATATCTTGCTATCACATAGTTGCTTATCTTGCTTAGCATAAGTTGTTGGTGCACATAGGTGAGCCTAGTTGTTTTAGGTTTTGTGCTTGACAAATTAACCGCTAGGTTTATTCCGCATTTGTTCAAGCCTAAACCGTAATTATTTTAAAACGCCTATTCACCCCCCCTCTAGGCGACATCCACGATCTTTCAATTGGTATCAGAGCCTCGTCTCTCTTTATAGGCTTAACCGCCTAGAGAGTAAAGATGTCGACTAGGGGATTAGGATTCTCTGACACTCTTAGTTTCGATGGCACAAATTTTGATGTTTGGGTAATTCGCATGCTTAATCTCTTTAGGGTCATGGACCCAAATTTAGAGCGAATTGAATATATGGTTTTTTCTCCTCCAAAGGATCCCCTAAGATTATCTTTAGAGGATGAGAAAAACTCTTATCTCAATGCTCAAGCTTCTAATGTGCTTTTCGATGCTTTGAGCAATGTAGTTATATTTCAACTCATGCCATTTCGGGATGCTCATGAGTTGTGGACAAAGCTTCAAGATAAATATGGCGTGTCCAAGTTTTGTGGGGATGATTGTTCTCCCTCCACCTCCGGCCGTGTTGTGTTCTCAACTTCTTCTACTTCACCTACGTGTGGTTTGCCTCAAGGTAATGACATGGTGAGTAGTGGTGTTCATTGCAATGATGATAGTGGGCTCATTGTTGACAATCCTTCATCACTTTCTTATTGCAATGCTTCATCTTTGGACTTTAGCACTTCGAGCACTCCAAATGTTTCACATGCTTGTGTTGATAGTCCTTGCATATCATGTAGAAATTGCTTGGCTAAATCTCATGATGATATGCTTGCTATATCTTGTTGCCATGATGAAAATGCATGTATTTCCTCGAGTTGTTGTGCTAACAATGTAGAGGAAACCCAACACTCCATGGAACAAGATGTGGTCTTGGATGGTGCTTCAAGGGATCCTAAATCATCATCTATTGCATTTTGCCTTATGGCCAAGGCTTCAAAGGTATCTCCCACTTTGAATCCCAATATATCTTGTGATGATATTGATGATGGCAAGAGTGATGATGATGTTGATTATGATGAAGAGAATGATGATATTGCCTCCTTAAAAATTAAGGGGGAAATGATTTTTAAAGCTCTTCTTAAGAATAAAATTGCTCGTTCCAACTTCATGGAAATCATGTCTATTGCTACTGAGGGCAAGAAATATATTGATGAGTTGGAATATCGTCTTGAGGAGCATGAGGTCACCATTGATAAAGTGGAAGGTCATGAGCGTGATTACGCTAATGAGATTGCGGACCTCTCTCAAGCTCTTGAACTTGAACAAACCACCAAGGAATCTCTTGAGGAGACTTTTGCTCTAGAATTATCTAGAGTGAGGGAATCTCGTGATAGAGCTCTTGAGGTGGCCAATGATTTTGAAACTAAAAATGCTAGGAGCTTGAAGTTGCTCATGCTAAACTCCTTGAGGACTTTGAGCACCTCGAAAATGGCTCAAGGGTCATTAAGGGTGAGCTCATCAAACTCACCGAGTCTCATGCTCAACTTAAAGCTTCATATTCTAAAAGAGCTTGCCAAGTTGTCTTCTCCTCTTGTTGTTAATGATGATGCTTGTGCTACTAACTCTATCTCTTGTGAAGCATCCATATTGAAGGAGAATGTTGAGCTAAGGGCTCAACTTGAGTTGCTATCTAGCAATTATGGGAATTTGGAAGAAAATCATGTAAAGCTCACAAGCTCTCATGATGATCTTCTAGTATCCCATAATGTGCTAAAGATAGCTCATGAGGCCATGCTTGCTAAGGTAACATCTAGTGAGCCTCATGTGGATACTAGCACTACTTCTAGTCAAAATGCTATATTGCCATGTGCTAGTCCTTGTAATTCATCTACTCACAATGTTGGTACATCTTGTGATGAATTGCTTTCCTTGCCTTGTTGCTCTAACGATGAAGCTTATACTTCCTCTAGTACTTGTGTTGAGACTAACCATGTAGAGGAAATCAAAGAGCTCAAGGCCCAAGTCACTTCTTTGAAGAAAGACTTGGAAAAGAGTCATGAAGGGAAATCCACACTCAACAATATCTTGAGTGTGCAAAAATCCCACAATGACAAAGGTGGACTTGGATTCAACTCCAATAAGAAGAAGAAGTCCAAGATGATCAAGAAGAAGGGCCAAGAACAAGTCAAGAATTCGGCCAAGATTATTTGCTTCAAGTGCAAAGTTGAAGGGCATCATGTTAGATCTTGCCCATTGAAGAAGAAGCCCATTAGTGACAAGCAACAAGGGAAGCGGCCACAAGTTCATTCTCATGCTCAACCTCAAGTTGAAGAAAGGCCTCTTCCCAAGAAGACTCAAGCTAATGCTTCTCAAGTTGAGAAATCAAGTGAGAAGAAAGTGAAGAGTAGACGTTGCTACCTATGTCGCGAGAAAGGTCACCTCGCCTCTTCATGCACTATTAGTAACTTATCCAACCTAATTATTATTGATGATATCTATTCTCTTGGGAAGGATAATGTTGGCAATGTGTTTGCCAAATTTGTTGGTGCTCAAAGTGGTGTCAAGAAAAGAACCATTTGGGTAGCCAAGCCTATTGTGACTAACCCCTTAGGACCCAACTTGGTTGGGGACCAACAAGCTCAAACTTGATAAATAGGTGATATAGGAGGTCATTGGAGACTTGGCTACATTATGAAGAATTAAGGGGACTTCATCATTCTTATTGTCTCAAGCCAAGTCATTCGGATGATCAAGTTTCTATCTTGTATCCAATGTTCCTCCTTGCGGTAACTCGTGCTTAAAGTGTCTACATTGATAGTTACTTTCCCCTTTGCATGTTTGGTTTCGTTCCTTGCATGTGTTTGTCTATGTTGTGCTTCCAACTTGATTATCTTGAGCAATCAAGTATGTGTGTGTTGGTTTGCACATCATGTACATGTGTGTCGTTCGTTGAGCCTTTGTGCATCTTGGTCTTATCTTAGTTGGCTCTTGTGAGAGATTAATGGAATATCCCATTGTGGGGGAGTGATGTGCTTTGTGCACCTCACAATCCTATAAATGTGTGTACATGAGGAATACCATCTAGTATTGTTATTACAAGATTATCTAGTCACTATGTGGTATGTCTTCTCATGAGAAATTCAAATTCTAAATAGTCCATTAATTATCTCTTGTTGGATCCTTTAATTGCCTCTTGTCTATCTTTAATTTTTATCACATTATGGAGGAGTAATATGCTATGTGTATATTACTAGCCTAGAAAATGTGTACATTTGAGATATTGTCATCTAGAGTTGATATTGTAAATTATCTTGTTCCTAGGTGGCATGCTAGCTCTACAAGTTGCAATTTGCTTTTTTTTGGTGTGAAGATGATGTCGCATATCCTTGCTATCTACCACCGGGAATTATTTCCAAAAATACTTCTTGTCTTTTGACAATTGGTACTCACTTATGTGTGGTAGAAATTATTGATCATCTTTACATTGGTTTTTGCTTTTTATTTGCCTTTTCTCTTGCCAAGGATTGTATCAACTCCCTTTGTCTTTCATACCACTTGTGGATCTTGTTTATTTCTTGATTTTGTCTAGTGTTTTCTAGATATAGTGAAAGTGGTGATCCCACCTTGTGCATTTTGTATTCAAATGCAATTTCTCTATAATGCACTAGTCTTGGGGGAGCTATCCTATTTTCTATAAAACACTCATCTTGTGATCCTTATCAAGTGTGTGTCGGTGGAAGGCAAGTCGTTTCTTTTGGGTACTTTGTGCCATCATGAAACTTTGTAGAGAGCTTGGTTTGTTTGGAACCATCCTCTTCTTTGGGGGGTTTGATATCCTTTATTTAGTGGATATGAATGGATATCTCATTCCTTGATGTATCTTTTATTGATATCCTCCAAGTGATGATTTATTCATTTGGTATCTTTTCTTCTCTTGGTATTTCTTTTTCCTTTGATATCGGTTCTTGAAAGTCTTGAGCATGCATATTAACTTCGTGTAGTATCTTTGGCATGCTTTCTTTCTTTGACCCAATATATAGGGGAAACTCCACCAAGTCTCAAATTGGATGAGATGTGCATGAAATTCATTTTCGTATATCTATATGCACATATTCATGTGGAGTTTGTCCTATGTGTTGTTGGATCTCTAACTCTTTGGTCCCAATGAGTTTGGGTACCATTTTGTTTGTGTTGTTGTTCTAGGAACAAGTGGAGATGCATTGGATGCTCGGCTCACTCACAAGGAAGGTGTTGTCACCATGTGCTTATTGGAGTCAAGCTAGGATGATCAATGAACTACTTTGTACCTTCAATTGGTATCTACTACATCCTTCTAATGTTATCTCGATAACAAGTATCTTCATATACTTCATGCACACATTTCTTGCATCAACCTTGTGTAGGTTGTATCATGGCATGTTATCCATTCTTTCTTGTGATACTTGTTTCCGTTCTCAAAGAATCCCAACAATGATGTCTTGTTGCTAGTTGTTATGTCTTTGATGTTCGTGTGGTTGGAATTCATTTATATACAATAAGACCATATCTAGCCATGTGCTATGCTCTCAAGCAAATATCTTATTGGTATATGTATGACTTCCTTTTGGATATCTTGTTCCTTTGTGTTGTAACTATTTCGGGTGTACATCCTTCTTTGTAGATATATATATCATCATGATTTCGTCTACCTAGAATCTTATACACTTGAGAGAAGTTCCATATCTAGATGATATCCTTTCTTTCTCGTCCACCTTGTCTTTCTTATGTTTTTTCTTTGGTGGCTCCGTGAAAGCTTGTGCCTTGAGTGCGTGCCTTCTATCGTTGCATCTTGATGCACTCTTGTGTGGTGAAGATTATTTTCCTCATGCTTATCTTTATGAGGCTTTTGCCATCTTAATTGGTATCCCTCGTCTTGATGAGGCTTTCATCTTCTATCTTCACCACGGGTTGTCACAAGCATAGGTTCTTTATATGCTTATTAGTAAGCTTGTGAATCCATTTGCTAGTTGTGTGTGGGAATGATAGGCCTTGCACCGTGTGCCTCATTCTTTCAAGACTTTATTGATGCTTAATGCTCATCCGTACATTAGTCTTCTTAAGTGCATTGCCCTGACTCACACACATCATTTTGGTTGAGCCCATTCTTAAGTTGCCTCTTTTACTTGTTGCTCAACCATGTGTTTGTTGCAAGTACTAGGCTTTGTTTCCTATATGCTCTTGCACTTGTTGTTAGTTTCTATTGATTTTGGGGGAGCTATGATCCTATTTTGTGCACCTTGTATACAAATACAAATATTCTTATGCGTGCACAAATCATGGGGAGCTTCTCTAGTTTCTTTAGAACACTCCTATGCTCATTTCATAATATCCTTTATTCTTGTGGCTCTTAGGATATCTGGTCTAGTTGGTTCAATTGATATCTGTTGATTGCTTGCTTCAATTGGTATCTTTTGATTGCTTGATTGCTTGTCTCTCTCTTTGTTATGTCATTGTGGCATATCATTCCTTTAGCAATCTTGGTGCCTCAATATAGTTGGTCTTCCTCCAAGTATTACCTTTGGATATGTGTATGGCATTCCTCTCTCTTGTTGAGAAATACACAACTTTTGGAGGAACACCTTTTATATTGGTCTTCTTAGCTTTTCGCCCATTTTGGCAATCGATACCAATGGGGGAGAAGTTTCAGAGAGTTTTGTGGAGAAGTCTTCAGTGTTTTCTCCTTGCTTAGTTTTGTTCCTAAGCATTTTCATCCCATACACATGCATTATTGGTTGTTGCATTGCATGGTGATGCATAATTCCTTGTATAAACTCTCTTGAAAGTGATTTTCATCAATTACCAAAATGGGGGAGATTGTAAGAACATGCGGTGCCCCCATGTTTGGTTTTGGTAATTGATGACAATCTCTATGGACTAATGGTTGCCTTGAGTTATATTTGAAGGTTTTGTCCATAGGCTTTTCTTGGAGTACATGTGTTGGTTTCAAGGAGAGTTTGTGTCGACCAATGTGCTATTCAAGGAATTACCTAAAGGTTGGTCTTGTGAGAGGTTGATCAAGACTAAGTCAAAAAGTGAATCAAGTTGATCAACCCACAAAGCGTAGAAGATGTACCGAGAGGGATCAAGCGATCCCATGGTTGCGGTGTGCAAATTCAAGTGAAGCATCACAAAGAGATCAAATGCTTGAAGCTTTCCATCCATTGTGGTGACAATGGACTTGTGAAGATGTGCGGAAGAGTGGCTCATCCATAGTGGAGTATGGGGGAGCAATCAACTAGTCTTCATCGAGCCAACGCAATCAAGAAAGGTGGTCCAACTTGAGGGAGTCAAGATCGTCATCATCTAGCTCAAGTGGACCATGTGCAAGTCAAGGGTTTGCCCTTGATAGGTTTTCTATTTTATCGGTCTCATGATGGTAGTTGGGAGACCGAGTTATAGGATCGATTGCTGTACTATCAAGGAGGGCTCTCGATGAGTAGCTTGACCGTGTCATTCGTAGAGAGCTCAAATCATTGCATCCTTGCATCATATTTCTTGCTTATTGTTTGGTTCTCTTTGTGAGTCTTAGAGCTTATGGTCATCTTGATGACAAGCTCGAGTTCATCGAAAACGGAGTTCACTCGCATCTTCTATGATGTTTTCGATGTTGGAGGTTATGCCCGTTCTTCTCTATTGGAGGTTTCACTCCTCCATTTGTTAGGCATACCTCCCCTGCCTCTTCTTACTAACCAGTCGCTGTTTTGATGCTCCTCGTCGTCTTGTTTCCAACAAGCTTGAGTTTGCTCAATTCGGAGCTCATATGCAGAAGCTGTGGCAGTTTAGGCTCTTTTGCATCCTCTGTTTTCTCTGTTGTGTTCTTGAAAGCCTCAAGCGGTAGTACTGCTCTCTAAAGCGGTAGTACTGCTTGTAAGCAACAGTACCGTGGCCCTGTGCCGTGCGTAGTACCGCTTCTTCTGGGGATGCGCCTTTTTCGTGTCGAGTTTCGCGGTAGTAGGGCGGTAGTACCTCTTATAAGCGGTAAGCGGTACTACCTCTCCACCCGAGCGGTAGTACCTCTTATATGCGGTAAGAGGTACTACCTCTCCACCCGAGCGGTAGTACCTCTTATAAGCAGTAAGCGATACTACCTCTCCCTAGAGCGGTACTACCTCCCTGGCAGATTTTCAGCTTGTGTTTTTCTCTTTCGTGTCGAGTTTCGCGGTAGTAACTCTTATAAGCGGTAAGCGGTACTACCTCTCGAGCCGAGTGGTAGTACCTCTTATATGCGGTAAGCGGTACTACCTCTCCACCCGAGCGGTAGTACCTCTTATAAGCAGTAAGCGGTACTACCTCTCCCTAGAGCGGTACTACCTCTGTGGCAGATTTTCAGCTCGTGTTTTTCTCTCTCGTTGGGGTGTTTTGACCGTGCTAAGCGGTAGTACCGCTCGTGGAGCGGTAGTACCGCTCATGTGCGGGCTGAGCACATAACGGTTGGATTCGGGAGGCCCTATAAAAGGGGGTCTTCTTCCCCAATGAACCTTATCTCTTGAGCTCGTGTTCTTCCCCCATTGTTGAGCTTCTTTGAGCTTGCTAACTCTCAATCCCTCCATGGATTCTTGCTAGGTTTTGAGGGAAAAGAGTGAGTTGATCTAGATCCACATTTCCACCAATCACTTTCTCCTCTATGTGAGGGGAACCCCTTGGATCTAGATCTTGGAGTTCTTGGTGTTCTCCTTTTTGTTCTTCCTCTCATTTTCCTCTCTAGCATTAGTTGCTTCGGTGGGATTTGAGAGAGAAGGACTTGGGCACTCCGTGTGCCCTTGCCATTGCATTTGGTGCATCGGTTTGGGTTCTCCACGGTGATACGTGGAACTTACAAGTTGAGAAGCTTATTACTCTTGGGTGCTTGGTACCCTTGAGCTTGTTCCTCTTGGGTGCTTGGGCGCCCTAGACGGTTGGTGGTGTTCGGAGCTCAGTCATTGTGGTGTAAAGCTCTGGACAAGCGTCGGGGTCTCCAATTAGGTTGTGGAGATCGCCCCGAGCAATTTGACGGGTACCGGTGACCTCCCCCAAGGGTTGCCAAAGTGTACGGGTTCGGTGACCGCCCCCAAGGGTTGCCATTTGTACGGGTTCGGTGACCGCCCTCAAGGGTCCCTTAGTGGAATCACGACATCTTGCATTGTGCGAGGGCGTGAGGAGATTACGGTGGCCCTAGTGGCTTCTTGGGGAGCATTGTGCCTCCACGCCGCTCCAAACGGAGATTAGCATCCGCAAGGGTGTGAACTTTGGGATACATCATCGTCTCCGTGTGCCTCGGTTATCTCTTACCCAAGCCCTTTACTTATGCACTTTACTTTGTGATAGCAATATTGTTTCTTGTCATATATCTTGCTATCACATAGTTGCTTATCTTGTTTAGCATAAGTTGTTGGTGCACATAGGTGAGCCTAGTTGTTTTAGGTTTTGTGCTTGACAAATTAACCGCTAGGTTTATTCCGCATTTGTTCAAGCCTAAACTGTAATTATTTTAAAATGCCTATTCAACCCCCTCTAGGCGACATCCACGATCTTTCAATTGGTATCTTTTCTTTTCAAAGATTATGCATCTTTAGTACTTTTTCACAAATGACTATTAAGGAGCTGATCATATTTGAATCAAGTTTAACCTTTTCTAGTCCGGCTTATGATCGTATTCGAATCTAGTTCTAAATATCATGGTCACTTGGGGGCTTCCTGTTCAAACATAGGTCGTATTCGAACCAAAGAGAACATAGCTGTCGTAACCCTTTTGATCGGCTCAAGGCCAAACTCACTTGGGGGCTTGTTGACTGTATCTGAATCATAGCTTAACCCCTTTTGAGCCGACTTGGATCGTATTCGAATCAGGGTCGTTAAAAACCACTCAAGGTCATTTGGGGGCTTCCTGTTCAAACATAGGTCGTATTCGAACCAAAGAGAACATAGCTGTCGGTACCCTCTTGATCGGCGCAACGCCAAAGCCACTGGGGGTTATATGGTCGTATTCAAACCTTAGCTTAACCCCATTAGTCCAGTTTACTGATCGTATTCAAATCAGAAACCCCCAATCTTTTAAATACAAAGTTAAAATTATGTTTGTTATCTGTTGCTTGCCTTTGAGTTTTTGTTGTTTCAATATTACAAATGAGATGGCCTGATTCTCTTCGCCGGCTCAATTATTGGGCAACACAGCCGCCCGGGTTATCCAAGACGGTGGTCTAAGGATCCGAAGGTACGAGCTACTGAGATATGATGATTATTGAATGTTCAAGGAGTCTTAACTTTTATATTGAATTCTCAAATTCATCACCCGGGTTATTTGAGCCAGCGGCCTAAGAATCCTCAAGGACAAGGCCTTTTCTTTTTTCCTTGTGTTCACAGGAACATAGTTTAAACGAGGCAAAAGAAAAGCATTAAAACATTGGCACCCGGAAGCACAGATTCACATAGAAGTGTTTTATGCGCGATGGCATAAGCAGACATACGGTGTTTTTAGCAGCTAAGCTATTACAAGGCATTCTAAAGCCCATGAAGATGATCATTGTCCTTCCCTGACTGGTTCAACATCTTGAATCTGCTGGAAATTGGGTTTTGACCAGTCATAGCCGTTCATGGCGACAAATTCAGCTTCGTCATCAATCAGGCCAACCGGATCAACTTCCGGGGCAAATGTGTCTTCTCTCACCGGTGGGATCAAGTCGGTTACTTTATAGGAAGGAGGGGCCATCTTCTTATTCTCATTATCAAAACCCGGTTGATACTTGTTCACATTGGTATCATCTCCAAGGCTAGTCGCCTGAGGCCGGACTTCACGGACGCAGGCTATAAAGTCATCCTGATCAAAAGGAGACCCGTCCTCCTTCACGGTAGGATAACCTCTTGCCACGTCTGCCGGGTCTAGATCTGTTACCCAAGCCTTGGAGCGGCTTAGGGAAGTCAATGCTCCGGTTCACGCGCAGAAGCGTTTCACCTCTTGGAATCTGGCAGGGAGAATGGACAGCTTCTTCAAGACATCACTGATCCGGTTAAACCCTTGATTAGTAGGAGAGATGGCAGCCAGAGCTCGTTGTGCGCTGATATACAATTGTGCAGTTAAAGTGTACATGGCTTTCATCTTAATCAACGGGTCTTGGTTTAGATTCTTACTTCGCGGACCTACATGCATTTTTCACAGTCAGTTGACGGATCATATTCCGGTTTGACAAGAAACACATATGAAAGATCAAATCAGGAAGCTTACCAAAGATAGCAGCGACCATCTGAGACACCCGGCCTTTTAAACCGTTCAGTTCAGTTGAAATTTCCTTCAGAGCTGTCTCGGCTTTTTTCAGCTCGCCGGGTCAGAAGTATCTTCTCATCTGTCCAAGTTTTCTCTTTGGCAACAAAGTCGGTCTTCAACTTCTCTGTTTCAGAAAGGCTTATTTGCAGTTGGGAGGTGGAAGATTTAATTTCTGATTCCTGGTTCGCTAGCCGGGTCTTTGTATTAGTCAATTGGGAGTTCAGTTCAGACAATGCATTCTGTGAAAACATTCAGATAAATCAAGACTTGGTTTTAAATTCCAATATCCAATTTCAAGATTCAAGTCTCAAGTACTTTATGAATAAACCACTTGACACTTGGGGGCTAATGTATGCTAAATCAATTTTTTATGATTCTACCAACATATTTGAAGTCCCAAGTCCTTTACAAAGTAACAACACTTGGCACTTGGGGGCTAATGCATGCAGTTCAGCAAGTTTTTTCCAGTTTAAACCGGAGTGTTAAGTATTTTGAAGGCGGTTTTAGTTCTAAAAGTATCGATTCATTAATGCTCAAAATAAACCGGTCCTTGGGGACTATGGGTCAAGTTTTGTTTGTATCAGGCAGTAATTCAGAGGTAAAAAGTCTCGGCCTATATTTTAAGTCTACAGGTTATTCCGCTTCTCTCATAAAGCTGAAGACTTGGGGGCTGAAGGAATATTGGTAAACCGGAAATAACATACCTCATACTTCAACTGAAGTTGCTTGACCATCTCGATCTCAGACTCACGACTGGAGTGGACATGACTGAGATAGCCGGATAAGATATTACTAGCATTATGACGGTCGTAGTTGGAAACATCAAAGCGAACCTTTTGCCTTTCCAATGCTTCCTGCTTAGCTGTGCACTTAGCCAATGCCGTTGGGTTCCCCGGCTCAACGAAGCGACTCCCAGTAATTTGAACATCTTGAACATGTGGAGACGGTGGGTCAGTTGAGCTTGACGGTCCAACGATGGAAGGATTCATAGTGGTGTTGTCAAGGGACGGCTATGAAGGATTTGCTTCATTGATAGGCGGGTCTTCTGGGGCGGCAGTTAATGGAGAAGGTGGCCTAGCCGGCTCAGATGCTGGTATTGGCGGATCTTCCGCCGGTCTAGCCCCCTTTGATTTCTTGGATTTAGCCTGGCCACTAAAGAATAATATAGCAGAATTGTCAGCGTTAAGATACAATTGAGCAACCTGGAAGAAAGGAAAAGTTCTGATTACCCAGGAGCAGGCTTGAAAGCCGGCAATTGTGTTTGAGATGAGTCATATGAAGAACGAGACACCTCCTGAAAGGATAAAGGAAAGATTTAAAAGAAATGTAAGAAGCAGGATTCATCAAAACGGGTTAAAAACAATAATAATTAAACCTCGTTCGGGCGTTTCCGAGGGGTCTATTGAAGGACAACAGCCGGTTCATCCTCAATTCCAACTTCATGGCGGCTTTCATGTTGCTGCTTTTTCAAATGAAAGTTGGGATCCAAGTGAGCTAAAGGGTTAGAAAACCTTACTTTACGGATCACTCGACGAACTTTGTGTCTTGGTAAGGGCTCTGAGTCGGAGGAAATAATAGTTACCTCTACTTCCTCAGCCTGACTGGCCCCAGTGTCATCCTGGTAAGGATCAGTGTCAATAAGAGTGTTAAAAAATTGGCCAAGGGAGTCAAGGGCTACCTCTGAGTCAGATGAGTCGTCAAGCTTCATTAAATCTTCAGCAGTGGTTTTCTTCTTCTTCTTCTTCTTGGATTTCCGGGCTGTTTTCTTGGCGTTCATGGCGGCGAGTTTCGCCTTCTTGGCAGCTTCGTGGTCATATTTCACCTTCCAGAAGTCAGAATTGGCATGTAAAGACAAGAAGAAAGATCAGTATTAAGTACTAATAGCTGGGCAAAACACAAAGAAAAAGAGATCAGAATGTACTTACTTCTGGCACCGGATTAATCTTGCAGAAGGGACTTAATCCAACAATACTGCAATCTTCGTACTTCCCATTTACCAAAAGGGTCGACATCGAAACAATGTCTTCTTCGGTGAGTTCAACTGGGTTGTGACAAAGAGGGTGGTCCGGGCTACCGTCATATTCATACATCAGTTGAGATCGACGACTTAATGGGATAACCCACCATGAGATCCACCAACGGGTCAGATCTAATCCGGTTAGACCATTACCCAATAAGTCGTTGATTCTTCTAATGGAGGGAAGAAGCTTCCTATGTTCAGCGACGTTAAGCTTATCCGGAAGGGTGAACTTGGAGTCAAGACGGCTAGGGCGATAATCTGGCAGAGGCTTCTCGTTTGCTGGAGAAGTATCCTGACAATAAAATCAAGTTTGGTTCCAATCTTTTGGGTGGCTCGGTAAGACGATGAGAGGAAAAACAGCACCCTAACAGCGCTGAATTGAAACGCCTCCAAGTTCTAAGCTAGAACCGTTGGTGCATTCATTCTGGCGATTCAGATAAAAGTACTCTCTAAACAATTCTACGGTGGGCTCTTGCTGAAGATACGCCTCACAGAGCGCTTGGAAGTTACAAATATTGGAAATAGAGTTGGGTCCAAGGTCCTGAGGATGGAGTTTGAAAAAATGAAGGACCTCTCTGAAGAATTTTGAACCGGGTGGTGAAAATCCCCGGTTCATGTGGTCAGTAAAGATAATCACTTCTCCATCTTTCGGATTGGGACGTTCTTCCTCCGGGTCAGGAGCACGATAAGACATGACATTCTTTGAAGGCAGAAACCCAACGATGAAGAATTCTTTTAACCGTTCCTCAGTTACAAAAGAAGGGACCCAGTTACAGACGGTCGGTGACTTCGACGGCATGATGAGCAACGAACTAAAAAATAAATAACAATATGGCGGTTCAGTCTATGGTCAATTATAAAGCAAGTAATGTCGGTTTAACTAAGGGCTAATGGTATATAAGGAAAAGAAAGCCGTAGTGTAAGCCGCCATGACTACAGATTTTCTCATAAGGCAGAATTCAGTTAAGTGTTGGCATAAACAAGTTTCACCAAGTTCTTATTATCATTTTGGATCAAAGGGCTGTTTCAAAAAGGGAAGTATTCTAGACCTAAAAAACATAGTGCAGAGGAGTTCGTCGACTATAACGAAGCATCTGTACAGGTAAAAGGGATCTACTGATATCAAAAACGAATGCCAAACAGCTACCGCGTGAGTTATATCTCTTTTCTGGATCAAAATAAGTTGCGGAGAAGATCTACAAGATGGCCCGTGATGAACAGATGAAGAACGCTGAAGAACTCGTGAAACCTAGAAACGGATCTAGGTGCGGGAGAGAGAGGAAAGCTTACAGGAAGCAGGCCTGCCGCAAAAAGTCACCGCGTTCTCTGGATGAACTCAAGGTGATGTAGTGGCCAAGCTTGACGACGACGATGAGAGTTGCGGCGACGGCGGAGCTCAAGCAGCGACGGAGGTTGCGAGAGGAAGAAGATGAGGAAGAAAGGAGAATGAGAAAGACTTAAGTTATGCCTATTTATAAGGGAATGCGCGAATAGGCGGGTGCGAAAATCGAGGAGACCCAATAATGATTATCCAACTGAACAGATGCCTCGATTCCCGGAAAGCATTAAAAATGAAAGATCCGTTGGAAGATGACGTCATGAAAGTTTTTTGTGTTTCAAAAAGATGACGTCACGGCGGGTTAAGGAAATTTTCAGACAGAGGATGGATTCTGCCTAAGTATTGAAGATTGACAAAGAACAAAGTTCAAAGTCAACCTGGGGCGTAATGTTGGGGATATTACTATCAGCTGAGACCCGCCCAGGAGGGGCCGGGTCAGCTTCAATGGCGGGTTACGCACGAAGTTCAGTAAACATCCAAGTTTGTAGTTTATAAGTCTTATAGAAGGCCCAAAGGCCTGGGCCGGCTTAAGGCCCGACATTGTAAAACGCCACATGTAAGGAAATACTTGTACAGAAAGACATGTAAAGAAAGTCACCGAGCCGGACACGATTATGAGCCGGCCGGGACTCTGTAGGCCATCTGGTGTCAACCCGTGTATATAAGGGGACGACCCGGTGGTGGTTTAGGGCAAGAAACAACAAGTCGATAACCAAGCCGGCGAGTTAAGCCTCTTGGTGATCGAAACCTCAGCAATACCAAACCCAACTAGACGTAGGCTTTTACCTTCATCGTAAGGGGCCGAACTAGTATAAAACTCTCTCGTGTCCTTTGTCCCGATTAACCCATTTAAGCTTCCTAGTGCGATGGCCCTACGACTAAGTCCTTGCTCTAGGACATTTGCCGTGACAATTTCACAACAGGAACCATGATGCAGAATTACTCTCACGACCAATGTCAGTGGCTTAGCTAGGCCCCGGGGAAAAAGGGCGTTGGCCCGAGGCGTGGCAGCATGTTTCTTCGTTGACTATAGATAAAAATCACTATTTAGTACTGTTCTGTACCGTAGCGTTGAAATTGGCCTGGGACTTGGTGCTGGGCTGCTACGCAACTGATCGAGGTAATACCCTACTTCTACTCATGTGTATTGTGATAGAAGTGTAAAAAGTACAAGTATAGAACTGAAGGATTATATTGTGTTCTAACAACGAGCCCGCCACCTGGCTTATATAACATACAGGGGGTCCCAAAGTTACATATCCTGCTCGTCTACGTTGGTGGTGGTAGAGTCTCCTTGGCTTTGGTAATCTTGTCTTGTTCAACAAGTCTTTTGTATAATTAAACGCCATGGTACACCAAGTCCTTAGCCAAGCCCACCAGGCCGGGAACCGACTTGATGAGAGACCCCTGGGTCAGGGGAGCTCCTAACGGGCGCCTTCAGCACCGGTTATCGGTTGTGGTGCCCACACGCCCGCGAACTAGGCCGACCCAGGTTGTCCCGTTCGCTTGTCCCCAAGTCGGCTCGTTCGCTCCCCTTGATCATGGTTGACCGGTTGACAGTTGACCAGTTAACCATTGACTTTTGACAAAAAAGAAAATAAATCCAAAAACATTGAAATTTTTCATGAATATAAATTTTTTCATGAAATTTGAAAGAAAGCCCACAACTTAAAAAGGTTCACAAATCTGAAAAAAGGTCATTGATTTTGGAAAACTTCATAGAAAATGAAAATTGATTTTGAATAAATAAATTAGTTCATCAATTTTGAAAAAAATCATTGAATTTGAAAAAAAATCACCGAATTGCAAAAAAAGTTGATCGAATTTGAAAAAAGTTTCATCAAATTTAAAAAAATCATCGATTTTGATAAAAGTTTATTGAATTTGGAAAAAAAGTCATCGATTTTGGGGAAAAAGTTCACGCATTTGGGGAAAGAAAAAAGAAAGAAAAGGAAATAATAAAAGCAAATGAAAAAGGAACAAGAAAAAAAGAAAAAAAAACCGCCCAGAAATCAGCGAACCAGTGAAAACTTGTTTGGGAAGCTTCTCTCGCGACGTAGAGAAATAAAAGAAGGCACAAGAGGTTCAATGTCCTGGTGGTCGGTGCGCTGCTCCCCTCGCTTGCACCCAATTTTGCTGCAGTTTTGAACAAAGAAAAAAAAACGAGCCGGCCCAACGCGGCACGGGGGTATGCCTCCGTTTGCGCAAAGTGAAGAAACGGGCGGCATTTAGGATTTGGGTCAGGACACTGTCGCATGCCCCGGCCATGTCTCCGCCACAAGCGACCTCCCTGCACCCCCCAGCAGTCAAGCCTCCGCCAGCTCCGGCTCGTCTTCGGGGTTAGGCGCATGGGAGAAACGCCGATGCAATAAAAAATCTCAGTTGCATGAGGAATATGAACCCCTCCCGCCTCAAAAAAAAACTTTTCTGAAAACAAAAACATTTACGACTTAAGGCTACATGTGCTTGCAGGTGATCCAACGGTCCAATAATACACACACCCGGGAGGGTCAGGGTCGGGGTGCCGGTAGATCGAAGGGAGAAGGGGAAGAGAACAAGACATGTCGCGTTGGAGCACATCCGCTCTTCTGCACCTGCATGCATGCTGCCAACGACCGGTTGATTGATTATCGACTGATTCAAACCGATGGGAACTGCCACTCCAATCGGCTAGCAACTCCACGGACTCATCGCCATCCCTCCAGCTGCATGCATTATTCTGCATGATTGATCGAGCTCTTGATCGAGCCCCCACCGACCGGCACGCATGCAAGCTGGATGCACAACACGATAATGCATGCATGCATGGCCGATCAGATCTACAGTAGGATTCTAGGCCACCTCTGCGGCGCGGGCACCAACCAAAAACGACCGGCGACGGCGACCGCTCGACGTACGTACTGCCGATCTACCGACTACCGGCCGGTCGCAGCACCGGAAATGGCAACCCTACCGCTAACGTGCGTACTTCTTGCACCCGAGATGGAGGAGGTGGGTGGGGCGTAGGGTTTGTCCGGCGCCATTAGATGCGACGGTTACAAGCTACAACAAACAAAACGGGAACTAGTCACCCATCAACGGAGGAGGCCATGGCTCCTGTGCCCGGAAACAGTACGCCTGGGGCCTTCTTCGTTAACCGCTGCTTGCTGCTGGAGCCCGCTGGACCGGTGCGCCGGCGCCGCCGCTGGCCCCGTGAGCGTTGAATTGGCGCGTACGCGGGGCCTGCCTGCCAGCGTGGGCTCCCACGTCAATTGCTCGAGAATGTGCCAGGGCCGAGGAGCTCGCTGGGAGTTTGGGCCCTTGCTCTGTCTGACCACTCCGCAGCAGATGCTGCATGTGGTGCTGCCCTTCAGTACTTGCTCGCCGATTTCTGAATCATTCGAGAATGCAGAGGTGATTCCTGCTCATTTCTCTCTTTCTCTAGGTTAGGTTGCTAATCACATACGCCATTTGAAATAGAGGTCAGGTTGTATTTTGAAACCTGACAGGAGAGTTGCTTTGTATCCTATATACCTATACGTAAGAAGTTCATCTCCACCGTCTTAGGGCATCTCCACTTTAACCCCAAACCAGACACCATATCCGTCCGCAGACCGGTGGGACTAGTCGACGGACACAGATAAACGAACCGGCCGTCAAGCGGTAGCCGCAAATGTCCAGAGGCATTTCGTACGAAATTTAACAGAAATAAACAAATTTGATGCATATTTCAACAAACCGAAACGATTTTCATTAATGCTAGGATAAATTTTGCATAAAACCAGAGCAAATTCATTACATTTCCACATATTTTAATTAAATCATACTCTAAACTAGTCTAAATGACCGCCAGCGGCCGTTTCCGATGCCCGGTTGGCCATGAGCCTCGGAAAATGAAGCTCCGCCCGTGTGAAGCCAGCAAACGGCTAATTGGCCGACGATGATGAGTCCGCCAAACTTAGCTTCAATGGGAGCGGAGGAGCAGTGGCCTTCGTGGGACCCGAGCGCCGGTGGCCTCCCATGCTCTATTTTCCCCGCTGTCGGCGACGCCCATGGACGTGCCGGCTTCGTCGTCATGGCGGGCGGGCGCGGCCAACGGGGAGCTGGCGACGTCGTCCTCATCCTTGTCGTAAACTTCATTCGCCGCCTCGTCGATCTACTTGAAGGTGGATTCTAACTCCGTCTGATGGATGCGGTACCGCCAGCAGTCGCGGACAGAGCGGTATGATAGGAGCAGCGCCTCCTGCTCATCCACACCAACTTCCGTCGTGATGCCCGTGTCGGTGGCGAGTTGCTCCTCCGCGGGTCAGAGCTCTTAGAGGAGATTGAGGTTGTAGGACTGGTCCGCCCGCGCCAGCCGGAACGCGATTTCCCGCTCTGCCAACATGTCAGCGTAGTGAGCACGGGCCTAGCCCATGGTGATGCTGACATGGGCCGGCAAGGATGGTGGCTCCGGCTCATTGGTGTCCGCCTATACCATTGGGGTGTCCACAGTGCTGGCCTCCGGTGAGCTCGTCCATCTGGCGACCTGCTAGTTAGCTGTAATGATGACGGTCTCCTTCTTCTATTTGGACGAGAGGCTGTCCTGGAGAGCTCTGGAGCTCAAGGAGGCCATGAAGGGTGTGTGTCGAGAGGTGATAGGGAGCGGAGGAGGTTGGATGCGGCTGTTGCCGGGCGTGGATTTTAAATAGCAGAGGATGGCAGGCCATGCGATGAGGTGGTTAATGGTGGACAACAGACAGATGGATGGGTGGCACGGAGTAGGTTCCTTGGCAACCGCACATGTTTAATGGAGGGGCAGACGAATTGGTTGTCGTTTGAACGCGAAGAAGGTGAATGCACTAGGAAGCGGCGCGGGCCCGTCGCTTCAATGCCAGTGCGAAGTAGAGGTGGTGTCTGCTCTGGGCCAGCATGACTGCGCCGCTGACGCTAAGCGCGTTGACCATTTCGGGCGGAAATGGGCGCGTGCGAGGGAGAGGGTTTTAGGTGGGAGATGCAACCCCCTTCCCCTATTTTGTTTCCAGTTTGCAGGAAAAAGGATGACTAGACCGCCGAGCGGACAAATACTAGACCACTTTGGATGGCAAAACACATAGGAACCACACGGTTCGGGCGGTTGTGTGCTGTTTGAGGTAGTTATCTTAACAGACAGCCTATGCACCTCATCACCCCCACATGCCATCTCATATTCAAATGCACATGCAAGTCATCCACATCATCAAGTGATGCTACCAATCAACTTTCATTTTTCACTTTTCACCACATGCACATCCTCCACATTATCAAGCCCCATGCAACCATTTCAACTTTTCAATTTTCATTTTCCGCTACATGCAAGGCCCCCACATCATCAAGAAAACAAGCATACTAAAGCTCTCCACATCTTTAAATGTTTAGTTTTATCTTTCAATAATAAATAGTTGAACTTGAATGTCACAAGATAGTATAACATGCATCCACCCTTCATTTACCTCTAGTTTGAATGTGACACTGTGACACTGTACTACTCTTATATATTCTAATTTTATTTTTGACAAGTTAATTGCTAAAATAATTCGTAGGAACGAGCGGGGCATTATCTACTCCCTCTGTTTCTAAATATAAGTCCCTTTAGAGATGCCAATACGGACTCCACTCGAAGCAAAATGAGTGAATCTACACTCAAAAATATGTCTATATACATCTGCATGTAGTTCATAATGAAATCTTTAAAACGACTTATATTTAGGAACAGATGAAGTAGTTTATACAAGGAGTGTGTACAGCATAGACCGAGGAAAGGAAAGAAAAACCTTTTGAAAAGAAAAATAATCTGACTTTATTAATAAACTAATGATTGTACATTAGAGCAGACAAAAAACATATACTTACAATAAAGATCCTTGGAAAAACTAGAGGTTACTAGAAAGACCTTCAAAGTCATCATTTCTATCTCAGCCTTTTGTAGTTTAAAGTTCTTTCAAAACTGCAGCGAAGAAGTGACACAAGGCCAAACATGCACAAGATGGATGAGAACAGAAACTGGGCTTTTTCACTAGATTAACATGTTAGTCCAATAAAAATAATAAAAATGCACCAAAGCAACATAGTATAATTAATGTGATATAAATTAGTACTTCCAAAATTATAGATACGTTGGAGGCATATCCACCACCTTAGGCCCATCTTTAGCTATAAGTTCCAATATTTTCCGAAACCGTCCGTTCCAGGGAGATCCAATCTGGAGCCCTATTCTGGCATGCTGGCGGAGGAGAATCCATCACCGGAGCCATATTCATCAACATTACTACCACCATGATCATGTGTGAGTAGTTTTCATAGGACATTGAGCCCATGGCATACTCTCTCCCTCGTGATTGAATACAAAGTTCCTGTGATTTACCTCACATGATCAGGGTCCATATGATGTAATAGATGTTATATTTGTTGGGATATGATAAATTATCACTTTATGATCAGATTGTTCATTGAATTGTGCAAAAGCTCTTAGGATTTCTTTATTACATAATTAAGTAGTCATATATGTTCTCTGATCTATTTCTCTTCTTTGGTTTTGGTGCGTAGATCTTCAAAGGGAATATTGTATTGTTGCTACTAAGGATAAAACGACGGTTTATTATCACACTTTGATGATAGTTTTACTGTCCACATTAGGTCATCTTGCTTATTGCAATGCTCTTTTTGTTATGAACCTAATACCCCGGGATGCATGCCGGATAGCGGTCTTTGGGTGGATTATTAGCTGTAGATGTTGTTGGATAACGGTCTACATGTCACAGACGTAATGACTATACAAGATTACCAAGAATGATCATAGTCATAAATATAAATATTGCAATTTAATCGCTGCCCAACTGTGATTTGTTCACCACAACACATTTATCTTGCTTGGAGAGAGGCCTCTCGTGATGCTATGGCCCCGGGTCTATTTTCTTATTACTGCAATCATTGTTATAATTTACATTATTTGTTGTACACTTTTTATTATTTCAATTATCAATCAATTCCGACCAGATCGTACAATTTACCCTTGTAACTAGTAGGATAAGAAGCTTGACAACCTTCCTTCTCAATCATGCGAAATACTATTGCTAGGTTGCATCACCCTTATACGTGGGGATTGTTCAACTACTCTTACGAGAGAGCAAGTAGGGTCGTACGGCGGCGGGATGAACGTCAACATTGTTGGTTGGGGCATCTAGTGGCGGCGTTGTCGGTTGGGAATGACGGCAGAGCTATGGTGGCAGATGTGCAGACTAGGGAGAAAAGAGGAGAGGATTAAGAATGGTTAGACGTGAGGGACGACGTGAAGAGACTTGGGATGGGCCTCCCATCAGACCGACGTGGCAGACACGTTCTAGAGTGTCAGGGTGTCCCTTATCCTCCCTAGATATGAGTTGGGTTTGAGGGAGTGTCGGATAGCCCAGGTGTATAAGGCCGGTTTGAAGGGCCAGGTTGACTGGCAATCTCGTGACCGGACCGTCTACCTGAACGTATAGGGAGGATTTGAGGGATCCAGTTGTAGATGCTCTAAAAAAAGTACTACAGCCGGACTGGGCAAATCTGCTCCCATTTAAAGACCACGGACGCGCCCGAACACGACTCTGGACAGTGTGGTATGACCCCTTGAATGTCCTGCCAGACAACCACACTCCTTATATTAAAACCTCAAATCCATACACGTCGATCATACACATGAATATCACATGTAAATAGCATTTGTTCATAGCAAAAAAGACATAGTTCTAACATAACATTTATTCCAAGTGCCCTATCAAATGACTCCTTAGTTTCCTTTGTGGGTCCAGATATGTTGCACAAGATGATTGAGCAATAGCACATGCACGTTTTGATCTCAAAGATTCTGATGCGTCATCTGATAGTTCACAATATGCATGGCATCTTGTTCCCGGAGGCGGACTTGTACTCCGGACATCTCAAAATCATGTGTTCAGGCTGCCCTTTCATCCTCATCCTCAACAATCATATTGTGCAAATTGACACAATTTGTCATCAGCTGCCATAAAGTCTCTGATTTCCACGTCGTTGCAGCTCCACGAAAAATACCGTAACGAGCTTGGAGCACTCCGAATGCCCTCTCCATATCCTTTCTAGTTGTTGTTTTGCATTGTTGCAAAATGACATTGTTTGTTGCCACAGGCATCGGATATGGTCTTCACAAACACCGCCCACTGAGGATAGATGCCATCAGCAAGGTAGTACCCTACGTTGTGGTTGCGCCTGTTGGCGGTATAGTTGCATGGCAGAGCATCCCCATCACAAAGTCTCTTCAACATCGAAGATAGTTCGAGCACATTGATATCGTTGTACGAACCGGGCATGCCAAAAAAGCATGTCAGTCCACAAGTCCCTTGATACCACTGCTTATAGTATCATGGTAGACTCTTTTCTGTGACCTTGGTACATCCGACCAAACTTTTGGGGCAGCTCTTCCATTGCAAATGCATGAAACCAACTAAATCGAGAACACCTGGAAAACCTCTTGGTACTCCAATTGCCAACGATCCTATCATGATTTAGAACTCTCCTCCCTTTCATCAAACTCTTGAAGGTCAGAATGTGCTCCACTTCCCTCCTCATTTCCTCCTATATACTGATCATCATCACATCTCAGCATCTTCTTCGTCTGAATTCGACGAATCGATGAACACTTTTTGAATGAATTCATCAAGCCTTGTTTTGATCCGCCTCATCCGACTTACCCGACAAATCCATCGTTTTGCCTAAAAAGAACAAAAAATCTGCTCGGACATTTTGTCGAACACATAGAGGGCAAGGTGTAAGACCGGAGGAGTGGAACAAACCGAGGCGGCGAGACGGTTGGGGAGGGGTTTTGTGGCGGTGGTGGTGGCAGTGCTGTGGGGCCGGGACGACGGCGGAGCTAGGGCAGACCGACGCAGACGAGGGAGAAGAGAGGAGAGGAAATGGCAGGTCCGGCAAGGTCGAGGATGATTTGATGGAATTTATGGTGGGTCCGGTCTGTCGGGTCTAATGTGGTGTCCAGGTCTCCCGGTATCCGCTATAAATACAGACTGAATATGAGGGGTTTTCATCAGTCCGGATGTATTGAGCCGGTTTGAGAGGTCCGGCCAGGTCACCATTTCTTGATCGGTCGGTAAGCGGGCGTCCATCCGGACGTATAAATCCAAGCCAATAAGGGGTTCAGTTGTAGACGATCTCATATGTCCCTCTATACCGTATCTACCGTCACGATGAGCATGAATCACCTCCCCATTCTTTCTCGTACAACGAAGCAGTACAGAACGGACGCCCACGTACGCATGAGCATGGCTACACGCCGCCGTGTTCCGTGAAACGGAGAAGGATGAGGCGTGGGCGCGTGCGTGCGTGACTGCGCGCGGCGCCGGCGGCAGGGTCCCCGGCCACGGCCAGGCAGCGGCGGAAGGAATGATTGCCAACAATAACTGCCGCGGCGAGCGCGGCGTGATCCTTGCCTGCATGCGTGGATACACGGATTGACTGAGCGCATGCAGTGCCTGGCTACACCTGCACGGTGAGTTTGTACAGACGTGCACGTCGAAATGATTTCTATCCATCCAATCCATGCATGTAGGATCCGTACTGGCGCTACGTGTATGTTATTTCCGAGCAGCCGGGTGCAGACGCGCGCGCAGCTCAGCTCAGCTCAGCTGGTTGCAGGCGCAGGTAGGGTGTAGGGGGCCGCTGCCTGCCCTGGCATGATCTGCCCGCACGTACATACCCTGCTTCTTATCCGGGTTTCCTGTACACGTACGTGCACCAGCTGATTGGAGAATCCTATGCTTGCATGACAGGAACAGTACCGGTACACCACTGCTACTCTACGCGTATCAGTATTCAGGTGACGTCGAGTCGAGTGTACTGCTGTATGCTTCGAGTCTAGTGTACTGCTGTACTCAGAGTGTCCTTTGATTCAATTAGGGGGTGTACCGAAGCAGCGGAAGTGTATTATGGGATGGAGGGAGTAGCTGCAAGCTGGCTAGTGATATAAACAGCGTGCTGTTCTTCCTCAAATCGATAAGAATGCACACAAGCAAGAACGCCGGAGGAGTGAATAGAACGGAACAAACGAAGAAGAAGGAATTAAGAAGCTCACATTCAACAGCATGCATGCTTGGTATACCCTTGCGGCCTTGCCGAATGAATAATGGAAACGGAGTGTACCCGTGCGTGCCTGTGTGACGAATCAGAGCGTTTCATTTCGTATTTACTGTACGATCTCGGATCTCTATTGAATTTATCCCTGACGCAGTGGCGTACTTTTTTCTCTTCGTAGCTTTGTTTTTTCTCTTCGTCTTTGTCCTGACATGCATTGACGGGCGGCGACACACGCAAAGAAACGAGTACTCAAAGAAACGAGTACGTACAGAACATGCATGCAGAGACAGTTATTACTACTACTTTTACCTTGCAAGTAAATGCGGAAGTAAAACTCGAGACTCAGCTACTCTATTAAGAGCATCTCTAGCAGACTCCGCATAAGTAGTCAAACTCGTATTTTTTTTACGTTTTACAGTTTTGGACGAAAAAAGTGTCCAGAACAGAAACCGTAAAAGTGGTCCAATCCGTAAATTTTTAAGGGCCACCGCAAATGCACACCCGAAACCCTTATCTTTAAAGGTTGGAAGGCCGAATCTAGGGGACCCCATATACCGGTCAAACCTCGTCGGAGCAAACACACCGCCGCGGAGTTTGCCGGAATCCGCCCTAAACTCGCCGAAATTCATCACCGCACACCGGAAAAGGCCGCTAGGCGCCGCAATCGATCGCTGCCGGTTCGAATTGGACGAGTTCGACGTAGCCGTGGCCTCCCATGACCTCAGCCTGGCCGCCGGAATCCTCCCGGCGCGGCAGGTAAAGGGGCACGACTCGGCTGGCAATAGAGTAAGCCGCGGACGACGGAGGCGGCGGGGCGTGGCCGGCAAGGCTGGGCGTGGCCGATGGAGGCGACGGGGCGTGGCCGGCACGGTGATGGGGCGTGGCCGACAGGGGCGCGGTGCGGCCGACGGGCGACGCGGCATGGCCTGCGGGCGATGGGGCGCGGCCGACAGGGTTGGACGCGACCGGCGTGGCCGGCGCGACCAGCTGGGGGAAGGGGCAGCAATGGCCGGACTGGAGGAAGGAGCTCTTTATTCCACTTTTAAAGTTTATTTTATAGTATCTATTCGGACGCAGCTAAAAAGAACCCTTAAAATGCACTTTTTCCAACCCGTATCCCAGTTTTGCAGTTTGCGATTTTAAGGGGTCTGCTAGAGATGCTCTAAGACTGGTCATAGTGGGGAGTAACTTATACTAGTGTCATGCATATGACACTAGTCTAATTTACTACCTTCATATTGCAAAGTAATATAATAGTAGTGTCATAGATAACTTCATTTATTAGGTTGTAGACTCAGTTTTTCTTAAAAAACACTATGTTACAGTAACATATTATGTTACTCTAAACACATCTCTTTTTATTAAATACATGTCACATAAACAAACTTGTCTTGGACTGCGGTATGTTACATGCTAGGTTACTCCCACTATGAGTAGTCTAATGAATTGCTCTTCCAGATTCTGGGTGAGTTTATCAAGCCAATCAAGCTAACTCGAGCATTTGAGCTTCTTAATTAGTCTCACGAGCCAGTTCAACCCAAACTAACTAATGAGATATCCACCCCAAGGCCAAGCCACAGGTAATTCCGATTTGTACCATGTTTTGCTGCGAGTTAACTGGAGTACTAGAACAGGGCATCCGGGGATAAGCAAAGCTGGTTTGGCTGCTAGCCTAGCTAGCCTCACCAGACAAGGACCATGCATGAAGCTAGCTTTAGGTTAGCTAGGTAGAGATGGAGGACCATACGTAGTAGAACATGCTTACGCGCGCATGGAGACAGTTCATGTGGCCGGCAACCCAATAATGAGAGTGGACGACGAATAAAGCTACGGCCGTGATCGGCGACACCGTACACGGGCGCCGCATGCATCAGAAATAATGCGTTGCCGCACTGGAGAAGATGTGATCGACGACGACGCATAGCTAGCTTGGCTTGACACTCACGCACGGTCGACAGTCACGTTCACACATCTAACACGCATGTGCTCTTGCACCCGCAGATCGGAGCCGATGATCGTATTACAAGACCAGACCAGCGACAGCCAGTACGTACCTTATGGCCATCGACCCGAACCTCATGCTCGAACTAGCTAGTTTTGTCACCCTAGCCAGGTAGATCGATCGTACGTAGTACTACGTACAGTGTACATAGAGGAGATGAACCCAGTGCCACACTGACACTAGCTTCACTGTTGGTGTGGATATATAATGAGACGTCCACTCGATCCCTATTGTCTGCCGGTGGCTAATTTTCTTGGGAGCCATTATCGTGATTGAGCGGCCAGATGCATGTGTGCACGCCGTGCAAATGCATGGCCCTGTCTCCCTAGACGTAGTGCGAAGCACACCACATGCATGGTGCATGCACGCATGCTGCCGCCATGTGGTTAATTAATCGGGAAACTGTTCAAAAGCAAGCCATCATTGGCCGCTAAACATACCGGCAGCATGGCCTTGTCACGTCGCCTCTCATGCTCATATCGAGCATGCATGCAGATGCAGTGATCCCACTGACGCGCCAATGCACCACTGTTTGTACCTCCACAGCTCGTCATTCCTCCATCTTTTCGGCCATGGATGTGCATCTCGTTCGCCACCTACTCGAGGGCCGGCCGGGCACGCAGTGGTGCAGACGTATCCATGCATGCAGATTCAGGGAGGGGATCTCTGAAGGGGGTGGTTGTTGGATAGTCCTTGTTCTTGCTTGGGCAATCATGCGTGGGTGTCCTTGTTTGAAAAACTCATGCGTGTCCTGCATGCGCGCGCTTGGTTGCGAATTTTGGATGGATTTACTTGTTTCGTCCGCATGGCCGGAGGAGCACAGTTCCGCGTTGATCTGCATGGCCTGTGATACTTTGCAGCACTGCGTGAAGGAAACAAGACGTTGCCGGACGGTCGGACCCGGATCGGGCCAGGTCACTTTCAGGTCTCAGCCGGCTGGCAGCTGGAGTACGTAGGAGTACATGAACCAAATGAAGATCATGTTTGAAAAGAAAAAGATAAGAGAGAAAGCAAACGTGAAAGCAACTCCAACGGGTTGACCCAAACGGACGGCGATTTCGTTTACTTTTTGTCCGTTTGGGTCGCCAGACGGACACGGATGCCCGCTTCAGCATTTGGGTCGGCGCCTGCGTTCAACGCTGGCTGATACCCATTTTGACGGCACCAAAAAAAATGAATGCATGCATATTAAAAAAAAGAGAAACAACATTAATTAAATATTAAAGCTGGCCACGAAGGCCGGCGAGAGTCCACGCGTCCACACATTTGCATTTTAAAAAACAGCCTAAACTAGGAGGCAGCGCGCTGCCCTAGGCGTCGTCGTCGTCGTCCTCGGGGTTCGTGAGGTCGATGAGCGTCGGCGCCGGCCCGGCCCAGGCGAAGCCGTGTTCTAGAGCGCCGCCATGTCGGGCTGTGCCGGCGCAGGCAGTGCCGGGGTGGGGGGTATGCGGCCGCATGTGCAGCCGCGGCCTGGCGCGCCTCCTCCTCGGCCTCGCGCTGCTCCTCCTCGAGGTCGCGCTCGAGCATCTCCTCGTACTCGGCGCCACATCTCGAGGTACGCCTGCTCCCGCGCCGGCGTCGCCCCCAGCCAAACAGGTAGCGCGGACACCCACTCGCGCACCACTCCATTCCAGAAGAAGCGCACGATGGGCTCGGGCTCGAGCTCGGGCTGCGGCTGCGGCTCCGGTTGATGGGGGACGGCGGGGCCACCGGCGGCACCACGCTGTCGCCTGCCACGGAGAGGGCAAGGGCCTGCGCCATTGTTGCCTCGTAGCGGGCCTCCTTTTCTGCCTCCGCCGCCTCCGCTCTGCGCCGCTTGTCCTCCTCGCTCTCCCGGTAGACGGCCGCAAGGGGCGCCTGGTAGGCATCCTCCGCCGCCTGGTCCTCCTCACAAACGACGAGCGGCGTTTGCCTCCGGTCGACCTTGCGCACGCCCCATCGCCTCGCCTCCTCGTGCTCGAAGGCGAACCACCTCGCCCAGTTGGGCGAGTCGGTTGCGTAGGCCTTGTCGAGGCGCTGCTCCGGCGTCAACAGCGCCCGCCGGCGCCGCACCTCCTCCGCGTGAGCACGAGCCGTCCGCGGCTCCGCCGGCACTGGGATCCTATCTGGATCCAGATGCCAGTCGTGTGGCAGCGTCACGTCCGGATACGGCAGAGGCTGGCGGTTCTGCAAGTGCCACTCCGCCTGGTGCACTGGCACGTTGACGCGCTGCCTCTGCCGGCGATGCGCCGGCGGAGGTGGGAGGAACTCGAAGGGGAAAGGGGTGGCAGGGGCTTGCCCTTGGCCTTGCTGCCGCTGGCGCCGGAGAAGAGGCCCATCTCGCTGTGATTGTGGTGGCTTGGGTTTGCCGGCGAGGAGGGAGCAAAGGTGCGCAGATGTGGACGGCGAGTATGGATGAGGACGGCCCCGCTGCACGGTCGGCTTAAAAAGGACGAGCGCCGTCGCTGGCGCGTGAGCCCGTCGTCATAAATTAAGCTGACCATGTGGGCAGCGGGTAGTTGGACGGCTGCCATGTGAGGACGCGACGGATAGCGAGAAGGCACGCGAAGCGTCCATTCGGTATCCGCGCCGACGCATTTGGAGCGCAAATTTGGGCCGCAAATGAGTCGACGCGGACACGACGCATACGTGATTTGGGTTTGGGTCGCCATTTTTATCCACGCCAACACAAACGGATGCAGACGGACGAAATGAGTCGGCCTTTGGAGTTGCTCTGAATGATCCAGTACGTCGACCGGCTCAGCTGATGGATCGACGTGGAGACGTACTACTAGCAGATCGCGGCAGAGATGCAGGTATCGGTATCGGTACCCAGATGTGATTGCAGCAATGGCCGCCTCGAGTTCAGTGTACGTCAAAAGATATGGATAATGAATGCCGGAGCTCAGGCGCAGGCGGATGGATTGATGACTGCTCCGACGGCTTTGGAGGATCCGCCGTCTCTCACCTCCCCTGACCTGACCTGACCTCACCCCACCCCGCACCCAGATCCCCATGGTAAAACTGGATCATCATCACCACCCTGCGCCACCGCGGCACGCCCTCATCATGTTGCCTCGCCTCCTTCGATTCCACCTTCAGTCAACCTGTGTTTGAGTAGATTACCACTACTCAATCAGCACAAACATCAGTGCACTATTACTTTCTGATTAATCCCTCCCTTCCGCATGAACTGTAATTACTTAGGCCTCTTTTGGTTCATAGGATAGGATTATCATAGGAATAGGAATTTTGTAGGAAATGAGATGATATGTATCTCAAGGCCTTTTTTGGTTCATAGGATAGGATTGTTATAGGAATAGGAATCTTGCAGAAAATGAGATGACATGTATCTCAAATCCTATGAGTAGAAATATAAAATAGGATGTCATTTGGTTGACATCAAAGAAATTTTTTCATTAAGTCAAGGCTCTTTTTTATTTTTCTATAAAATGTGGAGGATAGAAATCAATTCTATATAAGAATAGGAATCCATTCCTATGAACCAAAGGGCTCTAAAAAAAGATTTTATAAAATCCTATCTTCTAGAATTCCTATGAAATTTCTCTAAACCAAAGGAGGCCTTAGTTCACAAGCAGAACATTGGCGCGCATATGGATACCTCGCACCCCGCACTACTCCAAGACATGGCCACGACAACAGTACTAATCACACACAAAGAGCATTAATAAATCACGTTAAGCAGAGCAGCAGTACTCATTAGGCTGGTCATAGTGGGAGTAACATAAGCATAGATGCCACATAAGCAAAAATGATGATGTGGCAAGTAGTTAATGAGGAGAAAGCCAAATAGAGTAACATAATATGTTACCATCACATAGCGGTTTCCAATGCATAATGAGTCTACAAAGTAATAAATGAAGGCAACTATGTTACCACACCTATGACACTACCCACTATGAAGGTAGTAACATAGACTAGTAACATATGTATGTTACTAGTCTAAGTTACTCCCCACTATGACCAGCCTTATATTCCCGCACAGCTTAATTATGTAGTAGTACTACAGAAAAATCATGTGCGGCGGTAGCTGATATTCCCTGACCGGCAAAGCCGTTTGGAGACAGTTGTAGTGCAGCATATAGAACATGATTAATCAGTTAGTGGCACTTAGTTGTGCATACACGTAGAATACTGGTACAGATCTAGCATACCTGTCTACGTACCCACTCCTAATTTAAGCATGACTTTGACGGAGGCAGCTGTGTGCTCGCACCACCTTTCAGGACGTGGCCTGTTCACCCGTCAACGTTAACCAGCTCGAGGGGAACATGTCCTGGGTTCATGAGGCCAACTCCACCGTGCGACCCCAAACGGACGTTCGTTTTGTCCGGATTCTGTTCGTTTGTGTAACGATTTGGGGTCATGTCCGGGCGTGTTCTGGGATGCGGTGGTCGTGCGCCCAGCATGCGGACGTATCCTTTTGCCCTATCCTATCCGCTAGGGCCAAAAATGCCCAAATTTTCATCAAAACTAGTTTCCAACCCAAATATTTGTCTGAAAATTAAAATAGTTTACAATCCAATTGAAATTGTCTTTAATAAAATATTTTTACAACCAAATTGAAATTGTCTTGACTAAACATAAAATGGACCAATACATCTACTGATTGCCAATGCGATGCCACACGTGCTCAACCAAGTCATTTTGAAGATTCAAATGAGTGTGCCAATCACGCATCTCATGGTGGAATTGAGCAAACTGTTTAAATGTGGCCGGGTCTTGGTGCAGGGGCTCAACTTTTTTCACCTTGATAGTCAAATACTTGGTCGAAGATACTCTCATCACGCTCGTCCTCGACAATCATGTTGTGCATGATCACACAAGCAGTCATCACCTCCCAAAGCTTCCTTTCATCCCATGACAGTGCAGGGTTTCAAACGATACCCCACCGGGATTGAAGCACACCAAAAGCACGTTCCACATCCTTTCTAACACTCTCTTGTATTTGGGCAAATCTCTTTCTCTTCTCACCTTGGGGTTTCGAGATTGACTTCACAAAAATTGACCACTGAGGATATATACCATCTGCTAGATAGTATCCCTTGTTGTAATGGTGGCCGTTGATCTCAAAGTTGACAGGTGGGGAGTGGCCTTCTGCAAGCCTCGTGAAGACTGGAGAACACAACACGTTGATATCATTGTGAGAACCTGCCATGCCGAAGAAAGAATGCTATATCCAAAGATCCTGTGATGCCACCGCTTCTAATATGACAATGCACACCTTGACATGCCCTTTGTACTGGCCCTGCCAAGCAAATGGACAGTTTTTCCACTCCCACTGCATACAATCTATGCTGCCAAGCATGCCTGAAAAGCCTCTAGCTGCGTTGGTCGCCAACAATCTCTCTGTATCAGCGACAGTTGGCCGCCTCAAGTACTCACCTGGCAAAACTTGTACATTGACATCAGACATGTTGTCTCACTCATACGCACATACTCATCCACCAGATCGCCTGAAATTCCATATGCAAGCATGCGGATGGCCGCGATGCATTTCCGGTACGAGGAGAATCCATGCTTGCCAAGGGCATCCGTCTTGCACTCGAAGTATGGGTCACGAGCAACCACTCCCTCTCGGATACGATTGAACACATGCCTTGCCATTCGAAAACTGCGACGGAATTTATCCGGCTTGAAGAGCGGGGTGTTGGCAAAGTAATCGACATAGAGCAGGGCGTGCCCTCTCTCCCTGTTGCAGTTCAGGTTGGGAGCACGGCTAGGGAGTGACCCCCTGTACCGAGGAAGCTGTCGTTGAATGTGGTCGTGAACGACCAGTGCAGCCACCACAATATCTTCATCATCTGACGACGAATCGTCCGTTGAACAAAGAAAGTGACGGAAGAAAAACTTGTCTCCACTGTCCATTCCTTGCGGGCGTGGTGGCGAAGAGGCCGCGATGATCACCTCGACGCAGTAGAGGTGGTTGCCGGCCGACTACTGGCCGCTGTGAAGCTCTCGTCGAGAGCTGCCGAGGACGCCGTGCTGCGTCACCGGCGGTCCTGTCCCCTCTGCGGCCGGCAAAGACGTCGACGGCCAAACCTCCGATCGACGGCCAAAACTACGGCCACAACACGGGCGTGGTGGCGGCCATGTCGAAAAGTGGTTTGGTAGGGACGGCCGGAAGCTGCGCGGTGAGGAGGCGGCCGAAGAATAGCGGCGGCGCGGGGCGAGAGAGAGAGGGTGGAAGCGGGACTGTTAGTGTCCCCGATAGGCGGGCCACGTGGGGGACAAATGCATGCGTTCAAGCCGTCCGCGCGTGTCCGTTTCACCCCAAACCAAGCGCAAGTTTGGGCCGGGGATGGGTCGAAAACGGACGAAATCCGGACATTTGTCCGTTTAAGACCGTGCGCTGGGCTGTGCTATTCGTCCGTTTTACCCCAAACGGACGGGGGCAGACAGGATAGGATCGTGTGGTGGAGTTGGCCTGAGAGAGTAGATATTTAGTTCCAATTGATTGTGCCAATCTAACAATGATTCTTCCGTCTAAGTACCACTACTACCACTCATAATGCTGTACCAAACATGTCTTAATGACCACTGTAGTGACTAGCGAGTGCTAGTAGCTCTAGAACATGCGCACCTACGTATGTATACGGCTTGAATCGTAGCACCTACTCGGCCGTTTGAACGGATCGAACAGTGAAGGTAACTGGAGCGCAACATGCCATCTGATCTGGTTGATCTAGCGTTTTGGTACCATGTGCATGCTTTTCTTTTAAAGAAGATTCGAGTAAAATTATTTTTGGTGTTTATGTTTTACCTTTTCTTTTGGTGTTATAACTTGCTTTTAGTGCAACTCGCTTTGACCCGGCTTTTTGATAAACTCCTGTATGCAACCAATGTACGTACTTCCGTTAGGGCATCTTGAACAGGTTGTATGTTAGTCTTGTTGGTAAAATATTCATGTCATCAACCAAGAAGCTATCATACAACTATTTCAATAGGTTATATGTAAGTTATTAAATAGATGATGAGAAAATAAATGTCATTGCTCTCTATTTCATCTTGAAGCTTGTGCAAAGTTTGTTGGTTAATCTACATACAACTTTGCCCCTTCTTCACATTTATTACATGCCGCATCATCACTATGTCCTAAACGACAAATTTACCAACAACTATCTTACAAATTTTGGAGATGCCCTTATGATGAGTTTAATGGGAAGGTAATTCATCCGGTCAAAAAACAATAAACCTACTGATATTAATAATCAATTCGGTCAATATGTATGCCACTCAGAGTCGGGCATTTGGAAGACCGAGCTCCATGGAGCCCTTTATTTTGAATAATTCAAAATTCATAAATTTCAGTTTCAAAAAATTCTGAAAAAAATACGCATGTATGCAAGAATGTAAAGTGTATGTGTGAAAATTTTCAGAATGAAATACCGTGAATTGCGAGCTGTACAAAAAAAACCAAAATCATGGACTTTAGGGATGAACAGTACATATGCTAAAAGGCCCCAGATTTGTCTTTTTTGTGCAGCTCACATTTTGATGTATTTCAACCTGAAAATTTGCACACATGTACATTATGTATCTAAGTATATGTGTATTTATTTTCAGAATTTTTTGAAACTGAAAAGGTTGGATTTTAAAGTTTTCTCCATGGAGCTCGGTCTCCGTTTGGCATTTTCGTGCCACTCGTATCTTATGTGCAGTCAAAACTAGAAATATCTGAACAGCAAGCAAACATTACAAAATGACGTGTACTATTTCTGATTGGACGTAACAAAATATTAGAAATAACGTCACCTCACTCGCAGCGGAGAAAAGTCAGCACGCAGGAACCGAGACACGGCCACCTGTCAGCGCGGTTGACCTGGCGACCCAATGAACAAGCCACGCAAGTTGAAAAAAAAAAGTCCAAACACAGTACTGGTGGTACCATTGGTTCCTGTCCATGAACGTTCACTGTAGCGTGCGAAGACAGGCCAGAGCATCCGATGGTGTCCGGCCGCACGGCGTGCCCGCCTCCCCGGCGACACGGACCGACCGGCCGTTGATGATTCCATCAACCCCGCACATACGCGGACACAGTGATCGCACAACTAATAATCCGATTCAACCATCGGTCCATCATGTCACTATTAGCGATGATAATTCAGCTCAGATTGACTCCGATAAGGTAAGCAGCATAAGTGGCAACCCCATTAGGTGCTGGATGCCAGTCCTAATTAAACAATGATAAGAACGTGCTGGCGCGTAATAGTCACCACGTAACGGACGCATCACGCATGGCTCCTTGAGGTTTGTTTTCCCCGTTGGCGTACGATTATGACTGCGACGCTGACAGCAGCTGCTGGAGTGTCCGCTAATCAAACTATTGTCGAGGGCGTTGTTCCGTTGATGAAAAGGGGTCGGGGTTGAGGTTCAGTTCGGGTTGATGAGGCGGCTGGGGATGGACGGAAGAACATGGGGGTTTACGTTAGGCTGGATAATGCGGCATGCTCTGCTGGAAAGAGGGTGCTGACAGTGCCTCGCCATGTGACTCGATCGCTCCTAAATGTGCCCATGCTTTCGCAATTTTGCTCGCTTTGCTTGCCGCTGGAGCTGGAAAGAAAAGATGCGTCCACGGCTCACTGATAACGGGGATTTTTCTTTTACCGCGCGGGATGAGATTTGCTGTTTCTAATGGCAGGCCACAGTTTCGATTAGTACTTGACGTGCGTACTGCCAGTGCTGTTGGTGACTTAATATACGGCGACTGGACGGGCACTGGTTAACAGCACGTGGTAAAAAGAAAGTTTCCTGTGCTGCTGGCAGGTTGGGCGCAGTGGTGCCGTGAGGCGTAGTACTCCTCTGCGGCGGTTAATTCCTCTGTTACCCCACGTGGACGGGCTGATCTCTGATGATGGTGGACAATTACAGAGCTGCCAGTACACTGTAGGGGCTACTGTTCCCCTTCCCCTGCTGCTAAATGGGGTAAGTAATTACAACCAGCAAAATCTCCAGCAATAAAGGAAGAAATCCCCGCCGTCACTGAGCTGTGGGGTATACGCAAGAGGCAGAGGTGTTCTCTCTCACTCCTCTTTAAAAAGGCGAGAGTGGTGGGCAGCAGGGCAGGGGTCAAACTCCGCGCTTTGGCCTCTGCTGTTGTCGTCCAGATGGCGCGACGCATGCCCTGCGTCACCGCGCCTCGTCCATCGACGCTCCTTCAATTCCGAGTTTTGTTCCGTTCTGAGTTTGCTTTATTAATGTCCATCTGTTTATGATGGGGAAGAAAAGACTCGTCTTTCTTGTTAAAACTAATTATATAATTAGGGGGAAATCTTTCCTTGCCCTCAACGGCCGTACGGTTGCTCTCGCAACCGACGTCTCTCCTGTTTGCCTGGAACCGACGCATCCCTCCCAGGATCGTCACGTCTTTCCCGGGTATATATAAGCTTCATGTAACCATCGTCAAGGCAATCGATCATTGTTAGATTCGAAACACGTTATCAGCCATGCTAGAACAACCGACGAGAGCGAGAAAGGCAACAGAGAAAGGAGAAGAGAGGGAGCACTCGCCGCCGTTTTCTACGGGGACAATCCGATGGAAGAGAAATTATGCCTTGTGGACAGTGGTACCACAAACTCCATACTGAGGGAGATGAAATATTTCCAAACTCTGAAAAAGTTGAATGGAGATATTCTAACTATCGATGGACGCGACACAATGATTGTTGGTACTGGACATGCCATATTCACCCTCCCAAGTGGTACACAAGTGACAATTGAGGATGCTTTATTGTATCCCGATTCTTCATGTATCCTGATTAGTTATCGAGATATCCGTAAAAATGGTTTTCATATTGAAACACATGAAGACAACAAAGAGGAGTATCTACTTTACCAAAGATCACGGATATGGCAAAAAGGTGCATAAGAAAATTCCTTTTCTATCGTCTGGTTTGTACTATACATACATCAAACCCGTAGAACATGTTGCATACAAAGTAATTTTTCAGAATGTTAACGCATTCCAAACCTGGCATGATCGCCTAGGCCATCCCGGGATAGGGACGATGAGAAAAATTACTAGCAATTCCATTGGTCATAATTTGCTTGAGTCAAAATTTCTGCAATCTTCTGATTTTGTGTGCACATCTTGTGCCACGAGAAAGCTAATTTTGAAACCCTCGCACCTCAAAATACAAGCCGAACCACTTCACTTCCTTGAACGTATTCAAGGAGACATTTGTGGTCCCATTCAGCCATTATCTGGACTTTTCTGGTATTTCATAGTTCTGATTAACGCTTCTACATGATGGTCACATGTGTGTCTTCTATCCACATGAAACTATGCATTTGCCAAGATAATGAGGCAAGTCATTAAGTTGCAAGTCCATTATCCTAAAAGTCGAATTAAGTCAATTCGAATGGACAATGCTGCAGAATTCTCCTCACGTGCTTTCAATGATTATTGCATGGCTTTAGGGATTGAAGTTCAATACTATGTTCCATATGCCCATACACAAAATGGTTTGGCTGAAGCATTGATTAAGAGGATCAAACTCATTGCAAGACATTTGTTGATGAATTGCAACTTGTCAACCTCTTGTTGGGGTCACGCTATTTTACACGCTGTTGAATTGATACAATCGAGGCCAACTGCATATCACAGTTCTTCCCCTCTGAAACTGGTACGTGGAAATCCTCCAAGCATTTCCCATCTGCGTAAGTTCGGATGTGCTGCATACATCCTGATCTCACCACCACAGCGGACATATATGGGCCCACACAGGAAGTTGGGGATCTATGTGGGGTACAAATCACCGTCGATTATCAAGTACCTAGAACCCCTAACCGGGGATCCGTTGACAGCCCGTCATGCTGATTGCATATTTAATGAGGAACATTTGCCGACATTAGGGGGAGATTTCAAGTACCAGAAAGAATGCCCGGAAATTGATTGGAATGCTCATGCCATTTCATCCTCTGGTCCACGTACCCATGAGACCGAGCTTCAAGTTACGAAGATCATTAATTTGCAACATCTTACAAATAATCTGCCAGATTCATTTATTGATCTGAAAGGTGTTATAAAATCTTTAAATCCGGCCAGAAACGCGCCAGAAAGAGTGGAGGTACCAATAAAAACCACTCAACTCTCTATTCCTAAAAGTAGGGGGAGTAGTACGGCCTCTGACATGGAGCATGCTTCTAGCAAGCATCAAAGGAAATTGAGGAGAAAAACCTCGGAGTCAGTAAATAAAGGTCAACTCAACATTGACAAACACCTGATGGGTGGTATACACCCAGTGGAAGGGCAACCTTCAAAACCCAGCTCCAGTGTGCACAAACTGACTGGGACATCGAAACACCCAGACTCAATCGTATTGGGAAATCACGAAGAATCACTAGGGGTGCTGGGAATTTCCATCAACTATGTTGATTCTAGAGAATCATTTGACCGTAAGACTACGACTGTCGACATATATTTTTCTGAAAAGATTGCAGATACCCTTCTCACTGATCATGATCCAAGGTCTATCGTTGAGTGCCAAAAGCGCTCCAACTGGCCTAAATGGAATGATACAATCCAAGCAGAAATTGCCTCGCTTAACAAAAGAAAGGTATTCGCTGAAGCAATACCGACACCTCCCAGTGTTTTGGGTTTTTCTCCGAAAACGGAACGAGAACAATGAGGTGGTGAGATACAAAGCAAGGCTCGTAGCACAAGGTTTCACGCACAAACCCAACATTGATTTCACTGAAACATATTCTCCGGTAATGAGTGCAACCACTTCCGATATCTTACATCATTGGCAGTGCAAAATCGTCTATCTATGTAGTTGATGGACGTCGTGACCTTATATCTTTACGGGTCACTAGATTCGGACATATATATGAAGGTTCCTGATGGAATCTCTGTCCCAATAAAAGTGCAAAGCGTAACATGTATTGTGTAAAGCTGAATAAGTCATGATATGGCTTAAGGCAGTCCAGACGGATGTGGTACAACCGACCGAGTGAGTTCCTTCTTCAGAAAGGTTACTCCAATAGTGTTGATTGCCCATGTGTCTTCATCAAGAAATCCTCTACAGGATTTTGCATTATGTATGTGTATGTTGATAATCTCAACATCATCGGCAACACACCAGACATTGACGAAGCATGCAATCACCTAAAGATGGAATTTGAGATGAAGGATTTGGGTAAAACAAAAATTTTCTTACGTATTCAACTTGAGCACCTCCCCTCGGGAATCATGATACACCAATCTGGCTATATCCAGAAAATATTGGAGAAATTCAATATGGACAAATCCTATCCAACTAGAACTCCCATGGTGGTTCAATCTCTAGACGTAGAGAAAGGCCCATTCAGACCAAGGGATGATGGAGACGAGTGTTGGGGAATGTAGCATTCAAAAAAATTCCTACGAACACGCAAGATCTATCTAGGAAATGCATAGCAACGAGAAGGGGAGAGTGTGTCCACGTACCCTCGTAGACCGAAAGCAGAAGCGTTAGTTTAACGCAGTTGATGTAGTCGAACGTCTTCTCAATTCAACCGATCATGTACCGAACGTACGACACCTCCGAGTTCTTGCACATGTTCAGCTTGATGACTGCCCTCGAACTCTTGATCCAGCAAAATGTTGAGGGAGATTTTCGTCAGCACGACGGCGTGGTGACAATGATGGTGAAGTGATCCGCGCAGGGCTTCGCCTAAGCACTACGACAATATGACCGGAGGAGTAAACGGTAGAGGGGGCGCCGCACACGGCTAGGAACAATTGATGTGTGTTAGAGGCGCCCCCTGATAACCCACAAGTATAGGGGGTCGCAACAGTTTTCGAGGGTAGAGTATTCAACCCAAATTTATAGATTCGACACAAGAGGAGCCAAAGAATATTTGAAGGTATTAGCAGCTGAGTTGTCAATTCAACCACACCTGAAGATTAATTATCTATAGCAATGTGATCAGTAGCAAAGTAATATGATAGTTTTGATAGTAGTGAAAGCAGCAATAGTAACGGTAACAATGATAGCAGTAGTTTTGTAACAAGTGCAACAGTAACAATAGCCGTAGTAACTTAGCAAGCACAATATAAGATAAATTCGTAGGCATTGGATTAGTGACTTGTTGGATGATATTCATCATGAGACAGTTATAACCTAGGGCCATACGACACTAGCTCCGATTCATAAATATAATGTAGGCATGTATTCCGTAAATAGTCATACGTGCTTATGAAAAGAATTTGTATGACATCTTTTCTCCTACCCTCCCGTGGCAGCGGGGCCCCCTTTTAATAGAGAACCGGAAGAAAGCATTAACACACGATGAATACATGAACTCCTCAAACTACGGTCATCACCGGGAGTGGTCCTGACTATTGTCACTCCGAGCTTGCCGGATCATAACACATGGTAGGTGACTATAACTTGCAAGATCGGATCTAGAACATGGATATAATGGTGATAACATAAACGGTTCAGATCTGAATTCATGGCACCTGGGCCCAAAGTGACAAGCATTAAGCATGGCAAAGTCATAGTAACATCAATCTCAGAACATAATGGATACTAGGGATCAAGCCCTAACAAAACTAACTCGATTACATGATGGATCTCATCCAACTCCTCGCCGACCAGCGAGCCTACAAAGGAATTACCCACTCCTGGTGGGGAGCATCATGGAATTGACGATGGAGAAGGGTTGGTGATCAACTCTACGATGGAGAATGCAACATTTTGATTTAGTTCATATGATTTAGTTGATATTGTAGGCTAGTTGATTTAGAACATTCTGATTTAGTTTTTTTTATTTTGGAAAACACCTCGTATATCAATTAATCCAAAGAAAAGTTCTTACAATCATTCGTTATAGCATACACCACGCAGGGCGGAACAGAATTAAAAAGAATCCCGTCAGACCTAGTGTCGAAGCTAAACTTAGCAATCTCATGTGCCACCCTATTGGCAATCCTATTTATCTTTGAGATATTAAAATTTTGGATCATCCTCGATATACTCAGAGCCTCATTCATTAGATCAGCCAGAGGGGACCTGTCAATCTTCTCATTTGCAAGAAACGAATGTACAAAAGCACAATCAGTCTCTAATATAATAGATTGGTGAAGCGTGATACCTATATAAAGTCCTGCGAGGCATGCGCAGAGTTCAGCTTCATTCACACTGGTACACTGATCAATAAAATCCCACGAAGAAACAATAATTTCTCCGGAAGAATTACGAGCCACAACCCCCACACTTGCTGCACTAAGACTCCCCACAAAACTGGCGTCAACATTGATCTTAATATGGTCATTAGGGGGAGGTTTCCACATCACATTATCTTTAAACGGTGTAAAATCAGCTACAACACCGCTCACTTTCTCCTTACCTTTGTTGCTAGCATCCATTTGAACAGTGTCGTTATTGGATGTGAAGGTGGCCCAATAGTTGCTCAAAAAAGTGCAGAGGCATTAACAGATTCTTTCCCTTTCGAAAAATTAAATCATTTCTCAAATGCCATGCTCGCCAGAAAAGAAACAAGATTTGCTCCCTCTGCTGCACGCTCCATTGAGCCAACAAAATCAACAACCAATCTGGTCCCGAGCACTTGAAGACATCTTCATCCGGAATATTCCACAGCTCTCTCAATGTCAGTCGTAGAGCACACGCTTTAGAACAACTCACTAGAGCATGAAAAGTGTCTTCGTCTTCTACACCACAAATAGAACATGTACCTGAATCAGTCTGATGGTGTTTAACTCTATTCATTTGGACCGCCAAGCTATTAGTTGCAACTCGCCACGCAAAAATCATGATCTTCTGAGGGATATTAGCCTTCTAGATTAAATCCGAAATCCCCCTCTCCCCCTCTGGTTCGCTACTAGATTGGCCAAAGGTGTCCTGACTATCCTTTAGTTTAAGCACAAAATTGTATGCACTTTTAACAGAAAAAATACCATTCTTCTCATGGTGCCACGCAACATAATCCCCGTCCCTAGAGGCCTGAATACCAGTCTTAATAATTTCCTCCGCATCATATGGGTATAAAAGATACTTAACCAAATTTTCGTCCCAACACTTGTGTCCGCTCATGAATAAATTAGATACCCACTTCAACCTGGTATTATGCCTTCTAGATGAAATTTTTAGGCCATGCCCCCTAGGTATCCAATTATCTCTCCAAATATTAATACTCGATCCATCACAGACCCGCTAGATGATCCCCTTTAGGAGTTCCAGACCATGAGCAATACATTGCCAAGTCACCGAAGTAGCATGCGGAAACACCGTATCCAGAATATGTCCTTGAGGATAATACTTTGTCTTCATCAATTTCGCACACAGTGAGTCCGGATAAACCACCAGCCACCACGCTTGTTTGGCCAAAAGCGCTTGATTAAAAAGTCTGAGATCACGAAATCCCATGCCACCCTTACCTTTAGGTCTTGTTAGTTTGTCCCACGCCAACCAATGCGTTTTTCTTCTATCTTCTTCATCTCCCCACCAAAAATTCCTTATAATCTGGGATAACTCCTCACAAAGAGAAACCGGAAATTTGAAAATCCCCATAGCGTACACTGGTAGGGCCCGAATTACTATTTTGATCAAATCTTCCTTGACTCCAGATGATGCATATTTTTCAATCCAGCCAGAAAGCCTTTTAAAAAAATTGTCTTTAGTATACTGAAACTTACCAGCCTTCATTCTACTCTCTAGGACCGGTAATCCAAGATATCTATCCGCAAACCCCTCCACAGTAATATTTAAGATAACCATAATAGTCACTTGTTTCTCCAAGCTACACTTTTTCCCAAACATGATGGAACACTTCTCAGGGCTCAATAACTGTCCAGTTCCCTTCTCATATATCGTCATAATATTTTTAATTGCTAGAGCTTGATCGAGAGATCCCTTGAAAAATAACAGTCCATCATCTATAAATAATAAGTGAGAAATGTCAGGTGCTTGTCTATTCAGCCTGAAATCTTGAAGAATTCCCTTGGCACAAGCGTCATTAAGCAGCAAGGAGAGCGCCTCAGCAACAAATAAGAATAAATAAGGAGATAAAGGATCTCCCTGTTTGAGCCCCTGGGTAGCTGAGAACGACTGCAACAATTGACCATTAAAGCGCACCGCAAATTTCACAGAAGTAACACATGTCATGATCCATTTTATCCATTGCGGCGCAAAACCCAATGCCCCCAACATATCTTGCAAAAATTGCCAATCCACACGATCATAGGCTTTGGCAAGATCCAGCTTATAAGCACAAAATTCCCCTCTTAAATCTTTAAGCGTACTTAAGGAATGCATACATTCAAAAAGCTATGAGAGCATTATCAGAGATTAACCTTCTCGGAATAAACGCACTTGGAGTAGGGGAAATCATACCATCAAGGAGCGGCCATAGCCTGTTAACGAGACACTTGGAAATAATCTTGTAGATAACATTGCATAAACTGATCGGCCTAAAATCTTTGATTGATAGAGGATTCTTAATATTTGGTATGAGAACAATAGTAGTATCATTAATACCTTCAGACATAATTCCAGAAATAAAAAATTGTTGAACATCCTTGATAATATCATCTTTGATTAGACCCCAATTCCGTTGGAAAAACCTTGCAGGAAAGCCATCTGGTCCTGGAGCTTTTAACGGTCACATTTGAAAGAGAGCGTCACTTATTTCTTTTTCCGTAAAAGGTGTGCAAAGATCATCATTCATATCATCAGTCACAAGGGGCTTGACAATCGAAATAATGTGAGATGGATCAACCAAAGCATCACAAGAATAAAGCTGTTTAAAGAACGAATTTGCAATACCCTTCATTTCCTCCAAATTTTCCGTGAGACAACCATCATCCTTCCTAAGAGAAGAAATATAATTTTTTTGCTGTCCAAGAAGCCTTTCGCTGAAAATATTTTGTATTATGGTCTCCCCCTTTTATCTTATCTAGATGAGATCTCTGCTTCCATAACATTTCTTCCTTGATAAGAAGTTCATCCATCTCCCCTAGAATTTTCTTTCTTTCCAACAAAGCAGAATGTTCAGTTCTGTTAAACAAAATGTTCAATCTCTTACGAGCCCAGTCAAGTTTCTTTGGCAGGTACCCAATATGCACCCGACTCCAACATGAAGAGATTTCATAAATTTTTCTAAATTATTAGCAACATCTTTCAGATCCTTAATATTTGATCCTATCTTCCAACACACATTTATCTGTTCATCCCAACCACGACCTTCCCTCTCCCAATAAGATTCATATTTCAACTACTTAGCAAACCTACCACCCCGCACATTACCCATCAACTCAATTAAAATGGGGCAGTGATCAGACCTGGAGCTAATAACATGGGAGACCTTACACTGCGGGAAAATAGAAGACCAAAGCGGGCAGGCCACTGCACGGTCAAGACGTACCTTTACATTCTTGTCACTCTCTTGCTTATTATTATACGTCCATGGAACACCATGAAAGCCCAAATCAAATAAATTGCAATCCGACAGAATTTCATGAAAATTGGCCATGAGTCTAGCAGATCTCTTATGACGAGAAAAGTGCTCATTTTGTGACATAGCTTCGTTAAAATCCCCAACCATAAACCAAGGCCCAACACCAAGAGGTTTAATCCTCCTCAAAAGATCCCACATCACGTACCTCAGGCTCGCCTTAGGTTCTCCATAAATAAAGGTGCACCTCCACTTTGTACCATCACCCTTGTTGACGTACATATCCACAAAGTGTTCACCAAATTTGTTCAGCTCACAAGAGTATGCTTCATCCCAAAACACAGCCAGGCCTCCACCTTTACCATGACCAAAAATAGTAAACACATTATTCATACCCAACCGGTAACGCAAAAGCTCAACATACTCTTTATTTTTCCTAGTTTCGGAAAGAAAGATAACATTAGGATGGTGCGTCTTAGATAGACACACAAGCTCTTGAACTGTATGAGGTTGCCCCATCCCTCGACAGTTCCAACTGAGGATTTTCATGGTTCCTAACGGGCGTCATCAGACGTGCCCGTCAGTTGACCGGCAGCCCCAGGGTCGGTTGCTTCCTTTGGAGTGCCACCATCCTCCTTTTCCTCTCCCACAAATTCTCTCCTCCTCTCATGAAGTTCTTCCTCTCCCCCATCTATCTCTTTAGTAACATGAACCATAGCCCCATCAAAACCTACTACAGCCTCAATCCTCTTACAACACACTCTTTTACAAGTTACAGAGATGTCATTCTCACTCTTATATTCTAAACTCTCAGAGCTATTGCTATTCATAGTAAAAACTAAGCCTTGATCTTCAGAATGACGCCTCTTACTTCCAGCCGTGCTCTATAGGATGGCAACAAAGGCGACCTTGCGGCTGGATAACTCGCTGCCACTATTTGGGGGAGTGGGACCCCAAACTTGACATGCTTGGCACACACACCATGAACAGCAGCACGCTCCACTTGCTCCTCTCTGTACATTCTTTTCCAGTGACCCCATTTTGATTCAACTCCAGTTTCATCGAAGTCCAACCGAGAAGCATTCCCGGCCTAACCAGCCCGGACGCCTACAGATCCACCATCAGCCGGCACCGCCTTTGCCGCGATCAGAGGTAGGATGCCTTTGGTCAGCCCCCTTTGCAGTTCCAAGGTCTTCAACATGGCGTACACAGGCTAGTACACCCGCGTGCATGTAACCAGGTACATTCACGGCTGGAAGGGCACCCGCCTGCGTACCAGCCGAAGTAGATCGGCCAAGCACCGTACTGGGATCAGTCAGCGTAAGCCGCCCCTCCTAGATGGCCCCTGACCCCAGCGCATGCTCGACCTCTTGACAAGCTTGAGCGGAGCCATCCATGCTCTCATCCATGACATCACCTGGCATCGTACTGGCGCCATGACCGCCCGTCGCCGGTGCCACCAATGGCGAGGCCACCACCGACTGCTTCTGGACCGCCGTAGCCACGGCAGTGACTACCTCCAAAGCCGGAGGGCCGACAACCAGGGCCACCCGATGCCTGCATGGTGCTCCAGAAAGGCGGCGCCTTGATGTCGTTGGAGAATGCAGGCTTCCTAGCGTCCTTAGGGATACTACAGAATCTGGCAGTGGTATGCCCCAACAAACCACAACAAAAACAAAATTTTGGCAATTTTTCATACTTAACATCATATAGGATCTCTACTTTACTGCCAACCGGAGTTATGTCGATGGTCTTCCTCAGAGGCTCGTCAATGAGGTGCTCGACCCGGACACGGAGGTGCTTGTCGACGATCTTCTTGTTTCGGTGAGCCACCGCGAGGACCTTTCCGAGCTTGTCACCTGATACGTCTCCAACGTATCTATAATTTTTTATTGTTCCATGCTATATTATATCCTGTTTTGGACATTATTGGGCTTTATTATACACTTTTATATTATTTTTGGGACTAACCTATTAACCGGAGGCCCAACCCAGAATTGCTGTTGTTTTGCCTATTTTAGAGTTTCGAAGAAAAGGAATATCAAACGGAGTACAAACGGAATGAAACCTTCGGGAACGTGATTTTCTCACCGAACATGATCCAGGCGCGCCCTCCACCCTTGTGGGGCGAACGTTGCTCCACCGACGTACTTCTTCCTTCTATATATACCTACGTACCCCCAAACTACCAGATACGGAGCCAAAACCCTAATTCCACCACCGTAACTTTCTGTACCCGTGAGATCCCATCTTGGGGCCTTTTTCCGGAGCTCCGCCGGAGGGGGCATCGATCACGGAGGGCTTCTACATCAACTGCATAGCCTCTCCGATGAAGTGTGAGTAGTTTACTTCAGACCTTCGGGTCCATAGTTATTAGCTAGATGGCTTCTTCTCTCTTTTTGGATCTCAATACAAAGTTCTCCTCCTCTGTTGTGGAGGTCTATTCGATGTAATCTTCTTTTGTGGTGTGTTTGTTGAGACCGATGAATTGTCGGTTGCTACCTCTTGAGCACTGCGTTGGTTTTCCCCGAAGAGGAAGGGATGATGCAGCAAAGTAGCGTAAGTATTTCCCTCAGTTTTTGAGAACCAAGGTATCAATCCAGTAGGAGGCTACGCGCGAGTCCCTCGTACCTGCACAAAACAAATAAATCCTCACAACCAACGCAAATAGGGGTTGTCAATCCCTATAAGGCCACTTACGAGAGTGAGATCTGATAGATATGATAAGATAATATTTTTGGTATTTTTATGATAAAGATGCAAAGTAAAATAAAGGCAAATTAAATAGCAAAGGAAATAACTAAGTAGTAGGAGATTAATATGATGAAGATAGACCCGGGGGCCATAGGTTTCACTAGTGGCTTCTCTCGAGAGCATAAGTATTCTACGGTTGGTGAACAAATTACTGTTGAGCAATTGACAGAATTAAGCATATTTATGAGGATATCTAGGTATGATCATGTATATAGGCATCACGTCCGAGACAAGTAGACCGACTCCTGCCTGCATCTACTACTATTACTCCACTCATCGACCGCTATCCAGCATGCATCTACAGTATTAAGTTAAAAACAGAGTAATGCCTTAAGCAAGATGACATAATGTAAAGGGATAGACTCATGCAATATGAAGAAAACCCCATCTTGTTATCCTCGATGGCAACAATACAATACGTGCCTTGCTGCCCCTACGGTCACTGGGAAAGGACACCGCAAGATTGAACCCAAAGCTAAGCACTTCTCCTATTACAAGAAAGATCAATCTAGTAGGCCAAACCAAACTGATAATTTGAAGAGACTTGCAAAGATAACCAATCTTACATAAAAGAATTCAGAGAAGATTCAAATATTATTCATAGATAGACTTGATCATAAACCCACAATTCATCAGTCTCAACAAACACACCGCAAAAATAAGATTACATCGAATAGTTCTCCACAAGAGAGGGGGAGAACATTGTATTAAGATCCAAAAAGAGAGAAGAAGCCATCCAGCTACTAACTATGGACCCGTAGGTCTGAAGTAAACTACTCACACTTCATCGGAGGGGCTATGGTGTTGATGTAGAAGCCCTTCGTGATCGATGCCCCCTCCGGCGGAGCTCCGGAATAGGCCGCAAGATGGGATCTCGTGGATACCGAAATTTGCGGCGGCGGAATTAGGTTTTTGGCTCCGTAACTGATCGTTTGGGGGTACATAGGTATATATAGGAGGAAGGAGTACGTCGGTGGAGGAACAGGGGGGCCACGAGGGTGGAGGGCGCGCCTGGTGAGGGTGGGCGCGCCCCCCTACCTTGTGGCCTCCTCTTTTCTTTCTTGACGTAGGGTCCAAGTCTCTTGGGTCTTGTTCGTTGAGAAAATCACGTTCCCGAAGGTTTCATTCCGTTTGGACTCCGTTTGATATTCCTTTTCTTCGAAACCCTAAAACAGGCAAAAAACATCAATTCTGGGCTGGGCCTCCGGTTAATAGGTTAGTCTCAAAAATAATATAAAAGTGGATAATAAAGCCCAATAATGTCCAAAACAGTAGATAATATAGCATGGAGCAATCAAAAATTATAGATACATTGGAGACGTATCAAGCATCCCCAAGCTTAATTCCTGCTCGTCCTCGAGTAGGTAAATGATAAAAACAAAATTTTTGATGTGGAGTGCTACTTGGCATAATTTTAATGTAATTCTTCTCAATTGTGGTATGAATATTCAGATCTGAAAGATTCAAGACAAAAGTTTAATATTGACATAAAAATAATAATACTTCAAGCATACTAACAAAGCAATTATGTCTTCTCAAAATAACATGGCCAAAGAAAGTTATTCCAACAAAATCATATAGTCTGGCTATGCTCTATCTTCACCACACAAAATATTTAAATCATGCACAACCCCGATGACGAGCCAAGCAATTGTTTCATACTTTTGACATTTTCTAACCTTTTCAATCTTCACGCAATACATGAGCGTGAGCCATGGATATAGCACTATAGGTGGAATAGAATGGTGGTTGTGGAGAAGACAAAAAGGGAGAAGATAGTCTCACATCAACTAGGCGTATCAACGGGCTATGGAGATGCCCATCAATAGATATCAATGTGAGTGAGTACGGATTGCCATGCAACGGATGCACTAGAGCTATAAGTATATGAAAGCTCAAAAAGAAACTAAGTGGGTGTGCATCCAACTTGCCTACTCATGAAGACCTAGGGCACTTTGAGGAAGCCCATCATTGGAATATACAAGCCAAGTTCTATAATGAAAGATTCCCACTAGTATATGAAAGTGATAACATGAGAGACTCTCTACTATGAATATCATGGTGCTACTTTGAAGCACAAGTGTGGTAAAAGGATAGTAACATTGTCCCTTCTCTCTTTTTCTCTTTTTTTATTTGGGCCTTCTCTCTTTTTTTATGGCCTCTTTTATTTCTTCTTTTTTTTCGTCCGGAGTCTCATCCCGACTTGTGGGGGAATCATAGTCTCCATCATCCTTTCCTCACTGGGACAATGCTCTAATAATGATGATCATCACACTTTTATTTTTCTTACAACTCAACAATTACAACTTGATACTTAGAACAAAATATGACTCTATATGAATGCCTCCGGCGGTGTACTAGGATATGCAATGAATCAAGAGTGACACGTATGAAGGAATTATGAATGGTGGCTTTGCAACAAATACGATGTCAACTACATGATCATGCTAAGCAATATGACAATGATGGAGTGTGTCATAATAAACGGAACGGTGGAAAGTTGCATGGCAATATATCTCGGAATTCCTATGGAAATGCCATAATAGGTAGGTATGGTGGCTGTTTTGAGGAAGGCATATGGTGGGTGTATGATACCGGCGAAATGTGCGCAATATTAGAGAGGCTAGCAAAGGTGGAAGGGTGAGAGTGCGTATAATCCATGGACTCAACATTAGTCATAAATAACTCATATACTTATTGCAAAAATCTACAAGTTATCAAAGCAAAGTATTACGGGCATGCTCCTAGGGGGATAGATTGGTAGGAAAAGACCATCGCTCGTCCCCGACCGCCACCCATAAGGAAGACAATCAATAAATAAATCATGCTCCGACTTCATCACATAACGGTTCACCATACGTGCATGCTACGGGAATCACAAACTTTAACACAAGTATTCTTCAAATTCACAACTACTCAACTAGCACAACTTTAATATCACCATCTTCATATCTCAAAACAATTATCAAGCATCAAACTTCTCATAGTATTCAACACACTCATAAGAAAGTTTTATTACTAATCTTATATACCAAGCATATTAATACTTTAAGAAAATTACCATGATATTTAAGACTCTCAAAATAATCTAAGTGAAGCATGAGAGATAAATAGTTTCTATAAAACAAATCCACCACCGTGCTCTAAAAGATATAAGTGAAGTACTAGAGCAAAATTATATAACTCAAAAGATATAAGCGAAGCACATAGAGTATTCTAACAAATTCTAAATCATGTATGACTCTCTCAAAAGGTGTGTACAGCAAGGATTATTGTGGTAAACTAACAAGCAAATACTCAAATAATACAAGATGCTCCAAGCAAAACACATATCATGTGGCGAATAAAAATATAGCTCCAAGTAAAGTTACCGATAGAAGTAGACGAAAGAGGGGATGCCTTCCGGGGCATCCCCAAGCTTTGGCTTTTAGGTGTCCTTACATTATCTTGGGGGTGACATGGGCATCCCGAAGCTTAGGCTCTTGCTACACCTTGTTCCATAATCCATCAAATCTTTACCCAAAACTTGAAAACTTCACAACACAAAACTTAAAGTAGAAAATCGCGTGAGCTCCGTTAGCGAAAGAAAAAAAAACACCACTTAAAGGTACTGTAATGAACTCATTACTTATTTATATTGGTGTTATACCTACTGTATTCCAACTTCTCTATGGTTTATAAACTATTTTACTAGCCATAGATTCATCAAAATAAGCAAACAACACACGAAAAACAGAATCTGTCAAAAACAGAATAGTCTGTAGTAATCTGTAGCTAGCACAAGATATGGAACCCCAAAAATTCTAAAATAAATTGCTAGACGTGAGTAATTAATCTATTAATAATCTGCAAAAATAATTAACTAAATATAACTTTCGAAATAAAAATTTCAGTAGTTCTCGTGAGCGCTAAAGTTTCTGTTTTTTACAGCAAGTGTAACAAGACTTTCCCCAAGTCTTCCCAATTGTTCTACTTGGCACAAACACTAATTAAACAAAAAAACACAACCAAAACAGAGGCAAGATAAATTATTTATTACTAAACAGGAGCAAAAAGCAAGGTATAAAAATAAAATTGGGTTGCCTCCCAACAAGCGCTATCGTTTAACGCCCCTAGCTAGGCATAACAAGCATGGATAGATCTAGGTATTGCCATCTTTGGTAGGCAATCTATAAGTGGATCCCATAATAGATTCATAAGGTAGTTTAATTTTCTTTCTAGGAAAGTGTTCCATGCCTTTCCTTAATGGAAATTGGAATCTAATATTTCCTTCCTTCATATCAATAATTGCACCAATCGTTCTAAGGAAAGGTCTACCAAGAATAATAGAACATGAAGGATTGCTATCTATGTCAAGAACAATAAAATCTACGGGTACATAATTCCTATTTGCACCAATAAGAACATCATTAATTCTTCCCATAGGTTTCTTAATAGTGGAATCCGCAAGGTGCAAGTTTAGAGAGCAATCATCAAAATCACATAAACCTAACAAATCACAGAAAGTCTTTGGAATCGTGGAAACACTAGCACCCAAATCACATAAAGCATAGCATTCATAATCTTTAATGTTAATTGTAATAGTTGGTTCCCACTCATCATAAAGTTTTCTAGGGATATAAACTTCCAATTCAAGTTTTTCTTCATAAGATTGCATCAGAGGATCAATGATGTGTTTAGTAAACGCTTTATTTTGACTATAAGCGTGAGGAGAATTTAGCACGGATTGCAACAAGGAAATAAAATCAATAAAAGAGCAATTTTCATAGTTAAATTCCTTTAAATCCATAATAGTGAGTTTAACAACATCTAGGGTTTTAATTTCTTCAATCCCACTTTTATCAAATTTAGCATCAAGATCAACAAATTTCGAATTCTTGGAACGCCTTCTAGGTAAAGGTGGATCATATTCAGTCCCATACTTATCAAGATTCATATTGCAAAACAAATTTTTAATAGGGGACACATCAATAACTTTTAGACCTTCATCTTTATTTTCATAGGAACTAGAAGAACACGCTCTTATAAAGGCATCTCTCTTAGCACGCATCCTAGCGGTTCTTTCTTTGCACTCATCAATGGAAATTCTCATGGCTTTGAGAGACTCATTGATATCATGCTTAGGTGGAATAGATCTAAGTTTCAAAGAATCAACATCAAGAGAAATTCTATCAACGTTCCTAGCCAAATCATCAATCTTAAGCAATTTTTCTTCAATCATAGCATTAAAATTCTTTTGCGAAGTAATAAATTCTTAAATATTAGATTGAAAATCAGAGGGCATCTTATTATAATTTCCATAAGAATTGTTGTAGGAATTACCATAATTATTAGAGGGGTTACTAGGATAAGGCCTAGGATTGAAATTTCCTCTATATGCGTTGTTACCAAAATTGTTCCTACCAACAAAATTCACATCCATAGATTCATTATTATTCTCAATCAAAGTGGACAAGGGCATATCATTTGGATCAGAAGTAACACTCTTATTAGCAAATAATTTCATAAGTTCGTCCATCTTTCCACTCAAAACATTAATTTCTTCTATCGCATGCACCTTTTTATTAGTAGATCTTTCAGTATGCTATTGAGAATAAATAACCATAATATTATCTAGGAGTTTAGTAGCTTCTCCTAAAGTGATTTCCATAAAAGTGCCTCCCGCGGCCGAATCTAAAAGATTTCTAGAGGCAAAATTCAATCCGGCATAAATTTTTTGTATAATCATCCACAAATTTAAACCATGAGTAGGGCAATTACGTATCATTAGTTTCATTCTCTCCCAAGGTTGTGCAACATGTTCATGATCAAGTTGCTTAAAATTCATAATATCATTTCTAAGAGAGATGATCTTAGCGGGAGGAAAATACTTAGAGATAAAAGCATCTTTGCACTTGTTCCATGAATCAATACTATTTTTAGGCAAAGACAAAAACCAAGCTTTAGCTCGATCTCTAAGCGAAAAAGGAAATAGCTTTAATTTAACAATATCATTATCCACATCTTTCTTCTTTTGCATGTTACACAAATTAACGAAGCTATTTAGATGGGTAGCGACATCTTCACTAGGAAGGCCGGAAAACAGATCTTTCATGACAAGATTCAGCAAAGCAGTATTAATTTCACAAGATTCAACATCGGTAAGAGGAGCAATCGGAGTGCTAATGAATCATTGTTGTTGGTATTGGTGAAGTCACACAATTTAGTTTTATCTTGTGCCATCGTGACGAGCAAGCAAACTAACACACAAGCAAACAAAAAGCAAGCGGGAAAAAAGAGGCAAATAGAGAAAGAGAGGGAGGATAGAGAGAGAGAGAGAGGGGCGAATAAAACGGCAAGGGTGAAGTGGGGGAGAGGAAAATGAGAGGCAAATGGCAAATAATGTAATGCGGGAGATAAGGGTATGTGATGGGTACTTGGTATGTTGACTTTTGCATAGACCTCCCCGGCAACGGCGCCAGAAATCCTTCTTGCTACCTCTTGAGCACTGCGTTGGTTTTCCCCGAAGAGGAAAGGATGATGCAGCAAAGTAGCGTAAGTATTTCCCTCAGTTTTTGTGAACCAAGGTATTAATCCAGTAGGAGGCTACGCGCGAGTCCCTCGTACCTGCACAAAACAAATAAATCCTCACAACCAACGCAAATAGGGGTTGTCAATCCCTATAAGGCCACTTACGAGAGTGAGATCTCATAGATATGACAAGATAATATTTTTGGTATTTTTATGATAAATATGCAAAGTAAAATAAAGGCAAATTAAATAGCAAAGGAAATAACTAAGTAGTAGGAGATTAATATGATGAAGATAGACCCGGGGGCCATAGGTTTCACTAGTGGCTTGTCTCGAGAGCATAAGTATTCTACGGTGGGTGAACAAATTACTGTTGAGCAATTGACAGAATTAAGCATATTTATGAGAATATCTAGGTATGATCATGTATATAGGCATCACGTCCGAGACAAGTAGACCGACTCCTGCCTGCATCTACTACTATTACTCCACTCATCAACCACTATCCAGCATGCATCTAGAGTATTAAGTTAAAAACAGAGTAACGCCTTAAGCAAGATGACATGATGTAGAGGGATAGACTCATGCAATATGAAGAAAACCCCATCGTGTTATCCTCGATGGCAACAATACAATACGTGCCTTGCTGCCCCTACTATCACTGGGAGAGGACACCGCAAGATTGAACCCAAAGCTAAGCGTTTCTCCTATTGCAAGAAAGATCAATCTAGTAGGCCAAACCAAACCGATAATTCGAAGAGACTTGCAAAGATAACCAATCATACATAAAAGAATTCATAGAAGATTCAAATATTATTCATAGATAGACTTGATCATAAACCCACAATTCATCGATCTCAACAAACACACCGCAAAAAGAAGATTACATCGAATAGTTCTCCACAAGATAGGGCGAGAACATTGTATTGAGATCCAAAAAGAGAGAAGAAGCCTTCCAGCTGCTAACTATGGACCCGTAGGTCTGAAGTAAACTACTCACACTTCATTGGAGGGGCTATGGTGTTGATGTAGAAGCCCTCCGTGATCGATGCCCCCTTCGGCGGAGCTCTGGAACAGGCCCCAAGATGGGATCTCGTGGATACAGAAAGTTGCAGCGGTGGAATTTGGTTTTTGGCTCCGTATCTAATCGTTTGGGGTACGTAGGTATATATAGGAGGAAGGAGTACGTCGGTGGAGCAACAGGGGGCCCACGAGGGTGGAGGGCGTGCCTGGTGAGGGTGGGAGCGTCCTCCTACCACGTGGCCTCCTCTTTTCTTTCTTGACGTAGGGTCCAAGTCTCCCGGTTCCTGTTCGTTGAGAAAATCACGTTCCCGAAGGTTTCATCCGTTTGGACTCCGTTTGATATTCCTTTTCTTCGAAACCCTAAAACAGGCAAAAAACAACAATTCTGGGCTGGGCCTCCGGTTAATAGGTTAGTCCCAAAAATAATATAAAAGTGGATAATAAAGCCCAATAATGTCCAAAACAGTAGATAATATAGCATGGAGCAATCAAAAATTATAGATACGTTGGAGACGTATCAACGGTTTATGATCAAGTTTATCTATGAACAATATTTGAATCTTCTCTGAATTCTTTTATGTATGATTGGTTATCTTTGCAAGTCTCTTCGAATTACTAGTTTGGTTTGGCCTACTAGATTGATCTTTCTTGCAATGGGAGAAGTGCTTAGCTTTGGGTTCAATCTTGTGGTGTCCTTTCCCAGTGACAGTACCGGCAGCAAGGCACGTATTGTATTGTTGCCATCGAGGATAACAAGATGGAGTTTATATCATATTGCATGAGTTTATCCCTCTACATCATGTCATCTTGCTTAAAGCGTTACTCTGTTCTTATGAACTTAATACTCTAGATGCATGCTGGATAGCGGTCGATGTGTGGAGTAATAGTAGTAGATGCAGGCAGGAGTCGGTCTACTTGTCTCGGACGTGATGCCTATATACATGATCATACCTAGATATTCTCATAACTATGCTCAATTCTGTCAATTGCTCGACAATAATTTGTTTACCCACCGTAATACTTATGCTCTCGAGAGAAGCCAGTAGTGAAACCTATGGCCCCCGAGTCTATTTTCCATCATATTAATCTTCCATCAACAAGCTATTTCCTTTTCCATTTATTTTGCTTTGTTTACTTTGCATCTTTATCATAAAAATACCAAAAATATTATCTTATCGTATCTATCAGATCTCACTTTCGTAAGTGACCATGAAGGGATTGACAACCCCTTTATTGCGTTGGTTGCGAGGATTTTATTTGTTTGTGTAGGTGCGAGGGACTCGTGCGTGGCCTCCTACTGGATTGATACCTTGTTCTCAAAAACTGAGGGAAATACTTACGCTACTTTGCTGCATCACCCTTTCCTCTTCAAGGGAAAACCAATGCAGTGCTCAAGAGGTATCAAGAAGGATTTCTGGCGCCGTTGCCGGGGAGTCTACGCAAAAGTCAACCTACCAAGTACCCATCACAAACCCTTATCTCCCGCATTACATTATTTGCCATTTGCCTCTCGTTTTCCTCTCCCCCACTTCACCCTTTCTGTTTTGTTCGCCCTCTCTCTCCGTCCTCCTTCTCTTTCTCTATTCGCCTCTTTTTGCCAGTCTCTTGTTTGCCTGTGTGTTGGATTGCTTGCTTGTCGTTATGGCTAGTCCCCTATCTTCCCCTTTGTCTCCTGAGTTTGAGGTTCTTCACTTCAAACAAAGACAAGGAGAAAAATTAAAAGATTCTTGGTCTAGAATGATGGGGTTTTATCGTAATTGCACCCTAGAGGTGAATTTTAGAATTCTGCTTTGCAACTTTTATGTTGGATTGAATTTATCTCATAGACAACTCTTGGATTGCGTTGCCAAAGGCAATTTTATTGAAATTGATCCCAGTATTGCGCATGAAATTATAGAGGGTATAGTGGGAACACTACCCCAACAAAAGGGGCATCATCATAACAAGAAGAAACACAAGTTTTTGAGAAAATTTGTGAAGTAACCAAGATTTTACAAAAATCTCTTGAACCTCTTAAGAGTGTTAGCGGGAATCTCCACCGCATGAATATGTTGATTACCTTTTGCAATAAGCGTTTGGATTCTTTAGATCTCAAAATTTCCGAATATGAGGGGAAACATAAGGAACCTCCCGGATTCGAGCATAACTCCGCAAAAAAAATAAAGACCCAAGATGATAATACCTAGATCTATCCTTGCTTTTATGCCTAGCTAGGGGCGTTAAACGATAGAGCTTGTTGGGAGTCAACACAATTTTATTTTTATTACTTGCTTTTTTCTCCTGTTTAGTAATAAATAATTTATCTATCCTCTGTTTTGGTTGTTTTTTTGTGTTTAATTAGTGTTTGTGCCAAGTAGAACCGTTGGGAAGACTTGGGGAAAGTCTTTTTAATCTTGCTGTAAAAAACAGAAACTTCAGCGCTCACGAGAATTGCTGTCATTTTTATTTGGAAAGTGCTATTTAGTTAATTCTTTTTGTAGATGATTAATAGATAAATTACTCACGTCCAGAAATTTATTTTAGAATTTTTGGGGTTCCAGAACTTGTGTTAGCTACAGATTACTACAGACTGTTCTGTTTTTGACAGATTCTGTTTTTCGTGTGTTGTTTGCTTATTTTGATGAATCTATGGCTAGTAAAATAGTTTATAAACCATAGAGAAGTTGGAATACAGTAGGTTTAACACCAATATAAATAAATAATGAGTTCATTACAGTACCTTGAAGTGGTGTTTTGTTTTCTTTCGCTAACGGAGCTCACGAGATTTTCTACTTTAAGTTTTGTGTTGTGAAGTTTTCAAGTTTTGGGTGAAAGATTTGATGGATTATGGAACAAGAAGTGGCAAGAGCCTAAGCTTGGGGATGCCCATGGCACCCCAAGATAATGTAAGGACAACTAAAAGCCCAAGCTTGGGGATGCCCCGGAAGGCATCCCCTCTTTCGTCTACTTCCATCGGTAACTTTACTTGAAGCTATATTTTTATTTACTAGATGGTATGTGCTTTGCTTAAAGCATCTTGTATTATTTGAGTCTTCATTTGTTAGTTTTCCACAATCATCCTTGCTGTACACACTTTTTGGGAGAGACACACATGATTCAGAAATTGTTAGAATACTCTATGTGCTTCACTTATATCTTTTGAGTTATATAGTTTTTGCTCTAGTGCTTCACTTATATCTTTTAGGGCACGGTGGTGGATTTGTTTTATAGGAACTATTGTTCTCTCATGCTTCACTTAGATTATTTTGAGAGTCCTACAAAACAGTGTGGCAATTTGCTTTAATTATGTTAGGCATTCAAGATTAACTTTTTTTTCTTCTTATGAGTGTGTTGAATACTATGAGAAGTTTGATACTTGATAATTGTTTTGAGATATGGAGATGGTGAATTAGAGTCGTGCTAGTTGAGTAGTTATGAATTTGATAAATGCTTGTGTTGAAGTTTGTGATTCCCATAGCATGCATGTATGGTGAACCATTATGTGAAGAAGTTGGAGCATGATTTATTTATTGATTGTCTTCCTTATGAGTGGCGGTCGGGGACGAGCGATGGTCTTTTCCTACCAATCTATCCCCCTAGGAGCATGCATGTACTACTTTGCTTCGTTAACTAATAGATTTTTGGAATAAGTATGTGAGTTCTTTATGACTAATGTTGAGTCCATGGATTATACGCACTCCCACCCTTCCACCATTGCTAGCCTCTCTAATACCGCGCACCTTTCGCCGGTATCATACACCCACCATATACCTTCCTCAAAACAGCCACCATACCTACCTATCATGGCATTTCCAAACGGAATGAAACCTTCGGGAACGTGATTTTCAGAACGAACATGATCCATAGGACTTGGACCCTACGTCAAGACATCAATCAGGAGGCCACGAGGTAGGAGGGCGTGCCCACCCACCCTGGCGCACCCTCCACCCTCGTGGGCCCCCTGTTGCTCCACCGACATACTCCTTCCTCCTATATATACCTATGTACCCCCAAACTACCAGATATGGAGCCAAAACCCTAATTCTACCGCCGTAACTTTCTGTATCCATGAGATCCCATCTGGGGGCCTGTTCCGGAGCTCCGCCGGAGGGGGCATCGATCATGGAGGGCTTCTACATCAACACCATAGCCCTTCCGATGAAGCGTGAGTAGTTTACCTCAGACCTACATGTCCATAGTTATTAGCTAGATGGCTTCTTCTCTCTGTTTGAATCTCAATACAAAGTTCTCCCCCTCTCTTGTGGAGATCTATTCAATGTAATCTTCTTTTGCGGTGTGTTTGTTGAGATCGATGAATTGTGGGTTTATGATCAAGTTTATCTATGAACAATATTTGAATCTTCTCTGAATTCTTTTATGTATGATTGGTTATCTTTGCAAGTCTCTTCGAATTAGCAGTTTGGTTTGGCCTACTAGATTGATCTTTCTTGCAATGGGAGAAGTGCTTAGCTTTGGGTTCAATCTTGCGGTGTCCTTTCCCAGTGACAGTAGGGGCAACAAGGCACGTATTGTATTGTTGCCATCGAGGATAACAAGATGGGGTTTATTTCATATTGCATGTGTTTATCCCTCTACATCATGTCATCTTGCTTAAAGCGTTACTCTGTTCTCTTGAACTTAATACTCTAGATGCATGCTTGATAGCGGTCGATGTGTGGAGTAATAGTAGTAGATGCAGGCAGGAGTCGGTCTACTTGTCTTGGACGCGATGCCTATATACATGATCATACCTAGATATTCTCATAACTATGCTCAATTCTGTCAATTGCTCAATAGTAATTTGTTTACCCACTGTGAATACTTATGCTCTCGAGAGAATCCACTAGTGAAACCTATGGCCCCCGGGTCTTCTTCCATCATATTAATCTTCCAATACTTAGTTATTTTTATTGCCTTTTATTTTACTTTGCATCTTTATCATAAAAATACCAAAAATATTACCTTATCATATCTATCAGATCTCACTCTCATAAGTGACCGTGTAGGGATTGACAACCCCTTATCGCGTCGCTTGCGAGGATTTATTTGTTTGTGTAGGTACGAGGGACTCGTTCGTGGCCTCCTACTGAATTGATACCTTGGTTGTCAAAAACTGAGGGAAATACTTACGCTACTTTGCTGCACCACCCTTTCCTCTTCAAGGGAAAACCAACACAAGTGCTCAAGAGGTAGCAAGAAGGATATCTGGCGCCGTTGCCGGGGAGGTCTATGCAAAAGTCAACATACCAAGTACCCATCACAACCCTTATCTCCTGCATTACATTATTTGCCATTTGCCTCTCATTTTCCTCTCCCCCACTTCACCCTTGCCGTTTTATTCACCCTCTCTCTCTATCCTCCCTCTCTTTCTCTATTTGCCTCTTTTTGCCCGTTTCCTGTTTGCTTGGGTGTTGGATTGCTTGCTTGTCACGATGACTCAAGATAACACAAAATTGTGTGACTTTACCAATACCAACAACAATGAATTTATTAGCACTCCGATTGCTCCTCTTACCGATGCTGAATCTTGTGAAATTAATGCTGCCTTGCTGAATCTTGTCATGAAAGATTCATTTTCCAGCCTTCCTAGTGAAGATGCTGCTACCCATCTAAATAGCTTCGTTAATTTGTGTGATATGCAAAAGAAGAAAGATGTGGATAATGATATTGTTAAATTGAAGCTATTTCCTTTTTCTCTTAGAGATCGTGCTAAAGCTTGGTTTTCATCTTTGCCTAAAAATAGTATTTATTTGTGGAATAAGTGCTAAGATGCTTTTATCTCTAAGTATTTTCATCCCGCTAAGATCATCTCTTTTAGAAATGATATTATGAATTTTAAACAACTTGATCACGAACATGTTGCACAAGCTTGGGAGAGGATGAAATTAATGATACGTAATTGCCCTACCATGGTTTGAATTTGTGGATGATTATACAATTTTTTTAGGCCGGATTGAATTTTGCTTCTAGAAATCTTTTAGATTCGGCCGCGGGAGGTACTTTTATGGAAATCACTTTAGGAGAAGGTACTAAACTCCTAGATAATATTATGGTTAATTATTCTCAATGGCACACTGAAAGATCTACTAACAAGAAAGTGCATGCGATAGAAGAAATTAATGTTTTGAGTGGAAAGATGGATGAACTTATGAAATAATTTGCTAATAAAAGTGTTTCTTCTGATCCTAATGATATGCCTTTGTCTACTTTGATTGAGAATAATAACGAATCTATGGATGTGAATTTTGTTGGTAGGAATAATTTTGGTAACAAAGCATACAGGGGAAACTTTAACCCTAGGCCGTATCCTAGTAATTCCTTTAATAATTATGGTAATTCCTACAACAATTCTTATGAAATTATTATAAGATGCCCTCTGATTTTGAATCTAATATTAAAGAATTTATTACTTCGCAAAAGAATTTCAATGCTTTGATTGAAGAAAAATTGCTTAAGATTGATGAGTTGGCTAGGAACGTTGATAGAATTTCTCTTGATGTTGATTCTTTGAAACTTAGATCTATTCCACCTAAGCATGATATCAATGAGTCTCTCAAAGCCATGAGAATTTCCATTGATGAGTGCAAAGAAAGAACCGCTAGGATGCGTGCTAAGAAAGATTGCTTTATAAAAGCGTGTTCTTCTAGTTTTCCATGATAATAAAGATGAAGATCTAAAAGTTATTGATGTGTCCCCTATTAAATCTTTGTTTTTCAATATGAATCTTGATAATGATGGGACTGAATATGATCCACCTTTACCTAGAAGGCGTTCCCAGAATTCGGAGTCTTTAGATCTTGATGCTAAAATTGTTAAAAGTGGGATCGAAGAAGTCAAAACTTTAAGTATTAATGAACCCACTATTTTGAATTTCAAGGAATTTAATTATGACAATTGCTCTTTGATAAATTGTATTTCCTTGTTGCAATCCGTGCTAAATTCTTCTCATGCCTATAGTCAAAATAAAGCTTTCACTAAACATATCGTTGATGCTTTGATGCAATCTTATGAAGAAAAACTTGAGTTGGAAGTTTCTATCCCTAGAAAACTTTATGATGAGTGGGAACCTACTATTAAAATTAAAATTAAAGATCATGAATGCTATGCTTTGTGTGATTTGGGTGCTAGTGTTTCCACGATTCCAAAGACTGTGTGATTTGTTAGGTTTCCGTGATTTTGATGATTGCTCTTTAAACTTGCACCTTGCGGATTCCACTATTAAGAAACCTATGGGAAGAATTAATGATGTTCTTATTGTTGCAAATAGGAATTATGTGCCTGTATATTTTAGTAAAAACTTTGTTTTTGCCACTCTAGTTTTTGCCAACTTTGCTTATGCCACTCTAGAATTTGACATCTCACTTTTGCCACTCTTAGCTTTTGACAATACATCACAAATGCCATTCCGTGGCAAAAACGATAATTTTTTATTTCACTTTTGCCATTCTTAGCTTTTGACATGTATCACAATTGCTACTCTAATTTTTTTGCTTTTGCCACGGAATGGCAAAAGTGATATATTGTCAAAAGCTAAGAGTGGCAAAAGTGAAATGTCAAATTCTAGAGTGGCATAAGCAAAGTTGGCAAAAACTAGAGTGGCAAAAACAAAGTTTTCCCTAGATTTTATTGTTCTTGACATAGATTGCAATCATTCATGTCCTATTATTCTTGGTAGACCTTTCCTTAGAACGATTGGTGCAATTATTGATATGAAGGAAGGAAATATTAGATGCCAATTTCCATTAAGGAAAGGCATGGAACACTTTCCTAGAAAAAAATTAAATTACCTTATGAATCTATTATGAGAGCCACTTATGGATTGCCAACTAAAGATGGCAACACCTAGATCTATCCTTGCTTTTTTATGCCTAGCTAGGGGCGTTAAACGATAGCGCTTGTTGGGAGGCAACCCAATTTTATTTTTATTCCTTGCTTTTTGCTCCTGTTTAGTAATAACTAATTTATCTAGGCTCTGTTTTGGTTGTGTTTTTTGTGTTTAATCAGTGTTTGTGCCAAGTAGAATCGCTGGGAAGACTTGGGGAAAGTCTTGTTAATCTTGCCGTAAAAAACAGAAACTTTAGCGCTCACGAGAACTGCTGCAATTTTTATTTGGAAAGTGATATTTAGTTAATTATTTTTTCAGATGATTAATAGATAAATTCCTCACGTCCAGAAATTTATTTTAGAATTTTTGGGGTTCCAGATCTTGCGTTAGCTACAGATTACTACAGACTGTTCTGTTTTTGACAGATTCTGTTTTTCGTGTGTTGTTTGCTTATTTTGATGAATCTATGGCTAGTAAAATAGTTTTTAAACCATAGAGAAGTTGGAATACAGTAGGTTTAACACCAATATAAATAAAGAATGAGTTCATTACAGTACCTTGAAGTGGTGTTTTGTTTTCTTTGGCTAACGGAGCTCACGAGATTTTCTACTTTAAGTTTTGTGTTGTGAAGTTTTCAAGTTTTGGGTAAATATTTGATGGATTATGGAACAAGGATTGGCAAGAGCCTAAGCTTGGGGTTGCCCATGGCACCCCCAAGATAATCTAAGGACACCTCAAAGCCAAAGCTTGGGGATGGCCCGGAAGGCATCCCCTCTTTCGTCTACTTCTATCGGTAACTTTACTTGGAGCTATATTTTTATTTACCACATGATATGTGTTTTGCTTGGAGAGTCTTGTATTACTTGAGTCTTTATTTGTTAGTTTTCCACAACATCCTTGCTGCACACACCTTTTTGAGAGAGACAGACATGATTCGGAAATTATTAGAATACTCTATGTGCTTCATTTATATCTTTTGAGTTATATAGTTTTTGCTCTACTGCTTTACTTATATCGTTTAGAGCATGGTGGTAGATTTGTTTTATAGAAACCATTGTTCTCTCATGATTCACTTAGATTATTTTGAGAGTCCTACAAAACAGCATGGTAATTTGCTTTAATTATTTGAGTCATTCAAGATTAATAAATAAAATTTTCTTATGAGTGGGTTGAATACTATGAGAAGTTTGAAACTTGATAATTGTTTTGAGATATGGAGATGGTGATATTAGAGTCGTGCTAGTTGAGTAGTGGTGAATTTGAGAAATGCTTGTGTTGAAGTTTGTGATTCCCGTAGGATGCACGTATGGTGAACCGTTATGTTAAGAAGTCGGAGCATGATGTATTTATCGATTGTCCTCCTTATGAGTGGCGGTCGGGGATGAGCGATGGTCTTTTCCTACCAATCTATCCCCCTAGGAGCATGCGCGTAGTACTTTGCTTCGATAACTAATAGAATTTTTCAATAAGTATGTGAGTTCTTTATGACTAATGTTGAGTCCATGGATTATACGCACTCTCACCCTTCCACCATTGCTAGCCTCTCTAATACCGCGCACCTTTCACCGGTACCATACACCCACCATATACCTTCCTAAAAATACCCACCATACCTACCTATGATGGCATTTCCATAGCCATTCCGAGATATATTGCCATGCAACTTTCCACCGTTCCGTTTATCATGACACGCTCCATCATTGTCATATTGCTTTGCATGATCATGTAGTTGACATCCTAGTTGTGGCAAAGCCACTGTTCATAATTATTTCATATAAGTCACTCATGCATCATTGCTATCCCGGTACACCGCCGGAGGCATTTATATAGAGTCATACTTTGTTCTAGTATCGAGTTGTAATCATTGAGTTGTAAATAAATAAAAGTGTGATGATCATCATTCATAGAGTATTGTCCCAAATAAAAAAAAGAGAGAAAGGCCAAGAAAAAAAGGAAGGCCCCAAAATAGGGGGCAATACCACTATCCTTTTTCCACACTTGTGCTTCAAAGTAGCACCATGATCTTCATGATAGAGGGTCTCCTATGTTATCACTTTCATATACTAGTGGGAATTTTTCATTATAGAACTTGGCTTGTATATTCCAACGATGGGCTTCCTCAAAATGCTCTAGGTCATCGTGAGCAAGCAAGTTGGATGCACACCCACTTAGTTTCTTTTTGCTAAGCTTTCATATACTTATAGCTCTAGTGCATCCGTTGCATGGCAATCCCTACTCACTCACATTGATATCTATTGATGGGCATCTCCATAGCCCGTTGATACGCCAAGTTGATGTGAGACTATCTTCCCCTTTTTTTGGTTTTCTCCACAACCACCATTCTATTCCACCTTTAGTGCTATGTCCATGGCTCACACTCATGTATTGCGTGAAGATTGAAAAAGTTTGAGAACATTAAAAGTATGAAACAATTGCTTGGCTTGTCATCGGGGTTGTGCATGATTTGAATATTTTGTGTGGTGAAGATGGAGCATAGCCAAACTATATGATTTTGTAGGGATAACTTTCTTTGGCCATGTTATTTTGAAGATTGATACGTCTCCAACGTATCTATAATTTTGGATTGCTCCATGCTATATTATATTATGTTTTGGACATTATTGGGCTTTATTATAGGGATAACTTTTGATTGCTCCATGCTATTTTTGATTTTGTAGGGATAACTTTTTTTGGCCATGTTATTTTGAAGAGACATAATTGCTTAGTTAGTATGCTTGAAGTATTATTATTTCTATGTCAATATTAAACTTTTGTCTTGAATCTTTCGGATCTGAATATTCATACCACAATTAAGAGAATTACATTGAAATTATGCCAAGTAGCATTCCACATCAAAAGTTCTGTTTTTATCATTTACCTACTCGAGGACGAGCAGAAATTAAGCTTGGGGACGCTTGATACGTCTCCAACGTATCTATAATTTTTTATTGTTCCATGCTATATTATATTCTGTTTTGGACATTATTGGGCTTTATTATACACTTTTATATTATTTTTGGGACTAACCTATTAACCGGAGGCCCAGCCCAGAATTGTTGTTTTTTGCCTATTTTAGGGGTTCGCAGAAAAAGAATATCAAACGGAGTCCAAACGGAATGAAACCTTCGGGACCGTGATTTTTGGAACGAACATGATCCAGAGGACTTGGACCCTACGTCAAGACATCAATTAGGAGGCCACGAGGTAGGAGGGCGCGCCCTCCACCCTCGTGAGCCCCCTGTTGCTCCACCAACGTACTCCTTCCTCCTATATATACCTACGTACCCCAAACTACCAGATATGGAGCCAAAACCCTAATTCCACCGCCGTAACTTTCTGCATCCACGAGATACCATCTTGGGGCCTGTTTTGGAGCTCCGCCAGAGGGGGCATCGATCACGGAGGGCTTCTACATCAACACCATAGCCCTTCCGATGAAGTGTGAGTAGTTTACCTCAGACCTACGGGTCCATAGTTATTAGCTAGATGGATTCTTCTCTCTTTTTGGATCTCAATACAAAGTTCTCCCCCTCTCTTGTGGAGATCTATTCAATGTAATTTTCTTTTGCGGTGTGTTTGTTGAGACAGATGAATTGTGGGTTTATGATCAAGTTTATCTATGAACAATATTTGAATCTTCTCTGAATTCTTTTATGTATGATTGGTTATCTTTGCAAGTCTCATCGAATTATCAGTTTGGTTTGGCCTACTAGATTGATCTTTCTTGCAATGGGAGAAGTGCTTAGCTTTGGGTTCAATCTTGCGGTGTCCTTTCCCAGTGACAGTAGGGGCAGCAAGGCACGTATTGTATTGTTGCCATCGAGAATAACAAGATGGGGTTTATTTCATATTGCATGAGTTTATCCCTCTACATCATGTCATCTTGCTTAAAGCGTTACTCTGTTCTCTTGAACTTAATACTCTAGAAGCATGTTGGATAGCGGTCGATGTGTGGAGTAATAGTAGTAGATGCAGGCAGGAGTCGGTCTACTTGTCTTGGACGTGATGCCTATATACATGATCATACTTAGATATTCTCATAACTATGCTCAATTCTGTCAATTGCTCAACAGTAATTTGTTTACCCACCGTGAATACTTATGCTCTCGAGAGAAGCCACTAGTGAAACCTATGGCCCCGGGTCTATCTTCGGTCATATTAATCTTCCAATACTTAGTTATTTTTATTGCCTTTTATTTTACTTTGCATCTTTATCATAAAAATACCAAAAATATTATCTTATCATATCTATCAGATCTCACTCTCGTAAGTGACCATGTAGGGATTCATAACCCCTTATCGCATTGGTTGCGAGGATTTATTTGTTTGTGTAGGTACGAGGGACTCGTGCGTGGCCTCCTACTAGATTGATACCTTGGTTCTCAAAAACTGAGGGAAATACTTACGCTACTTTGCTGCACCACCCTTTCCTCTTCAAGGGAAAACCAACACAAGTGCTCAAGAGGTAGCAAAGAGACACAATTGCTTAGTAAGTATGCTTGAAGTATTATTATTTCTATGTCAATATTAAACTTTTGTCTTGAATCTTTTGGATCTGAATATTCATACCACAATTAACAGAATTACATTGAAATTATGCCAAGTAGCATTCCACATCAAAAATTCTGTTTTTATCATTTACCTACTCGAGGACGAGCAGGAATTAAGCTTGGGGATGCTTGATATGTCTCCAACGTATCTATAATTTTTGATTGTTCCATGCTATATTATATCCTGTTTTGGACATTATTGGGCTTTATTATACACTTTTATATTATTTTTGGGACTAACCTATTAACCGGAGGCCCAACCCAGAATTGCTGTTTTTTGCCCATTTCACAGTTTCGTAGAAAAAGAATATCAAACAAAGTCCAAACGAAATGAAACCTTCGGGAACGTGATTTTCGGAACGAACATGATCCAGAGTACTTGGACCCTAAGTCAAGAAAGCAACCAGGAGGGCACGAGGTAGGGGGGCCCGCCTACCCCCCCAGACGTGCCCTCCACCCTTGTGGGGCCCATGTTGCTCCACCGACGTACTTCTTTCTCCTATATATACCTACGTACCCCCAAACTACCAGATACGGAGCCAAAACCCTAATTCCACCGCCGTAACTTTCTGTACCCGTGAGATCCCATCTTGGGGCCTTTTTTCGGAGCTCCACCGGAGGGGGCATCGATCACGGATGGCTTCTACATCAACACCATAGCCTCTCCGATGAAGTGTGAGTAGTTTACTTCACACCTTCGGGTCCATAGTTATTACCTAGATGACTTCTTCTCTCTTTTTGGATCTCAATACAAAGTTCTCCCCCTCTCTTGTGGAGAACTATTCGATGTAATCTTATTTTGCGGTGTGTTTGTTGAGACCGATGAATTGTGGGTTTATGATCAAGTTTATCTATGAACAATATTTGAATCTTCTCTGAATTCTTTTATGTATGATTGGTTATCTTTGCAAGTCTCTTCGAATTATCAGTTTGGTTTGGCCTACTAGATTGATCTTTCTTGCAATGGGAGAAGTGCTTAGCTTTGGGTTCAATCTTGCGGTGTCCTTTCCCAGTGACAGTACGGGCAGCAAGGCACGTATTATATTATTGCCATCGAGGATAACAAGATGGGGTTTATATCATATTGCATGAGTTTATGCCTCTATATCATGTCATCTTGCTTAAAGCGTTACTCTGTTCTTTTGAACTTAATACTCTAGATGCATGCTGGATAGCGGTCGACGTGTGGAGTAATAGTAGTAGATGCAGGCAGGAGTCGGTCTACTTGTCTCAGACGCGATGCCTATATACATGATCATACCTATATATTCTCATAACTATGCTCAATTCTATCAATTGCTCAACAGTAATTTGTTTACCCACTGTAATACTTATGCACTCGAGAGAAGCCACTAGTGAAACCTATGGCCCCCGGGTCTATTTTCCATCATATTAATCTTCCGTCAACAAGGTATTTCCTTTTTCATTTATTTTGCTTTGTTTACTTTGCATCTTTATCATAAAAATACCAAAAATATTATCTTATCATATCTATCAGATCTCACTTTCGTAAGTGACCGTGAAGGGATTGACAACCCCTTTATTGCGTTGGTTGCGAGGATTTTATTTGTTTGTGCAGGTGCGAGGGACTCGTGCGTGGCCTCCTACTGGATTGATACCTTGTGAGGGAGTCCTGGATTAGGGGGTATTTGGGTAGCCGGACTATACCTTCAGCCGGACTCCAGGACTATGAAGATACAAGATTGAAGACTTCGTCCCGTGTCCGGAATGGACTTTCCTTCGTGGAAGGCAAGCTTGGCGATGCGGATATTAAAGATCTCCTACCATTGTAACCGACTTTGTGTAACCCTAACCCTCTCCGGTGTCTATATAAACCGGAGGGTTTTAGTCCGTAGGACAGCTTCATCATACAACAATCATACCATAGGCTAGCTTTTAGGGTTTAGCCTCCTTGATCTCGTCGTAGATCTACTCTTGTACTACCCATATCGTCAATATTAATCAAGCAGGACGTAGGGTTTTACCTCCATCAAGAGGGCCCGAACCTGGGTAAAACATCGTGTTCCTTGCCTCCTGTTACCATCCGGCCTAGACGCACAGTTCGGGACCCCCTACCCAAGATCCGCCGGTTTTGACACCGACATTGGTGCTTTCATTGAGAGTTCCTCTGTGTCGTCGCTTTTAGGCCCGATGGCTCCTTCGATCATCAACAACGATGTAGTCCAGGGTGAGACTTTTCTCCCCAGACAGATCTTCATCTTCGGCGGCTTCGCACTGCGGGCCAATTCGCTTGGCCACCTTGAGCAGATCGAAAGCTACGCCCCTGGCTATCAGGTCAGGTTTGGAAGCCTAAACTACACGGCTGACATCCGCGGGGACTTGATCTTGGACGGATTCGAGCCACAACCAAGCGCACCGCACTGTCTCGATGGGCATGATATAGCTCTGCCGCCGAACAGCGCCTTGGTGGCCGCACACGCATCGGTTCCGACCATTGATATAGAGCCTACTGCGCCGATCGAGGATCAGTGGTTGGACGCTGCCTCAGGGGCTGCGATCTCAGAGGCGATCGAGCCGAACTCCAGCCCCGCACTCCGCATGGCCTGTGACTCCAAGGAGCCGGATTCCTCTCCGAACTCCAAGCCCCCCCGTGCCCCTGCCGATCAAATCCGATTGGGCGCCGATAATGGAGTTCACCGCCGCGGACATCTTTCAGCACTCGCCCTTCAGCGACATCCTGAATTCTCTAAAGTATCTCTCTTTATCAGGAGAGCCCTGGCGGGACTACGGTCAGCAAGGTTGGGATACGGACGATGAAGAAATTCAAAACCCACCCACCACCCACTTCGTAGCCACTGTCGACGACTTAACCGACATGATTGACTTCGACTCCGAAGACATCGACGGCATGGACGACGATGCAGGAGACGAACAAGAACCAGCACCTGTAGGGCGCTGGAAGGCCACCTCGTCATATGACATATATATGGTGGACACTCCAAAGGATGGAGATGGCGACGGAACAGCGGGGGACGATACCTCTAAGAAATAGCCCAAGCGCCGGCGTCAGCGGCGCCGTTCTAAATCCCGCCAAAGAAAAAACGGTGATTCCGGCACGGGAGATAATACTACTCCGGATAGCGCCGAAGAACACCCCCTCCAGCAAGATTTAGCACAGGAGGACACAGAAGCCAGCCCTCACGAGAGGGCGGCGGACCAAGAGGTTGAGAACGATAATTATACACCTCCCTCCGAAGACGAGGCAAGCCTCGACGACGACGAGTTCGTCGTGCCAGAGGATCTCGCCGAACAAGAGCCTTTTAAACGCAGGCTTATGGCCACGACAAGCAGCCTCAAGAAAAAGCAGCAACAGCTTAGAGGTGATCAGGATTTGCTAGCTGACAGATGGACTGAAGTCCTTGCGGCCGAAGAGTATGAACTCGAACGCCCCTCCAAGAGTTACCCAAAGCGCAGGCTGCTACCCCGACTAGAGGAGGAAGCACCTACATCACCAGCGCATGACATGGCCGATCGGCCACCTCGTGGCCGCGACAGAGAGGCCTCTTGGCCCTCCACTCAAGCCATGCCCCGACGCCGCGTCAAGCATACTAAGGCACGGGGAAAATGCGCCCGACCTGCGCGACATACTGGAGGACAAGGCAAGGCAAACAAGATCGATCTACGGATCGCGCAGGCGCCCCACGGCACGTGACGGTGATCGTCACTCCGGATGCAATAAATCCGACCGGGCCGAACTCAACAGACAAAGCTCCTTCGAGCTGCGTCGTGATATAGCCCAATACAGAGGCGCCGCACACCCACTATGCTTCACAGATGAAGTAATGGATCATAAAATCCCTGAGGGCTTCAAACCCGTAAACATCGAATCGTACGATGGCACAACAGATCCTGCGGTATGGATCGAGGATTATCTCCTTCATATCCACATGGCCCGCGGTGATGATCTACACGCCATCAAATACCTCCCACTCAAACTTAAGGGACCGACCCGACATTGGCTTAACAGCTTGCCAACAGACTCAATCGATTCTTGGGAGGACCTAGAAGCCGCATTCCTTGACAACTTCCAGGGCACTTATGTGCGACCACCGGACGCCGATGACCTAAGCCACATAATTCAGCAGCCAAATCGGCTAGGAAATTCTGGACACGGTTCCTAACAAAGAAAAACCAGATAGTTGACTGTCCGGACGCAGAGGCCTTAGCGGCCTTCAAGCATAATATCCGTGACGAGTGGCTTGCCCGGCACCTGGGACAGGAAAAGCCGAAATCTATGGCAGCCCTCACGACACTCATGACCCGCTTTTGCGCGGGAGAAGACAGCTGGCTAGCTCGCAGCAAAAATTTAACCAAGAACCCTGGTAATTCGAATACCAAGGACAAAAGCGACAGGTCGCGTCGGAACAAACAAAAGCACCGCAGCGACAGCAACGAGGATACGACAGTTAATGCCGGATTCCAAGGCTACAAATCTGGTCAACGGAAAAAGCCATTCAAAAGAAATACTCAGGGCCCGTCCAGTTTGGACCGAATACTCGACCGCTTGTGCCAGATACATGGCACCCCTGAAAAGCCAGCCAATCACACCAATAGGGATTATTGGGTGTTCAAGCAGGCAGGCAAGTTAAGAGCCGAAAACAAAGACAAGGGGTTGTATAGCGACAACAAGGAGGAGCCCAGGCCACCGAACAACGGTGGACAGAAGGGATTTCCCCCGCAAGTGCGGACGGTGAACATGATATACGCAACCCACATCCCCAAGAGAGAGCGGAAGCGTGCGTTACGGGACGTATATGCGATGGAGCCAGTCGCCCCAAAGTTCAACCCATGGTCCTCCTGCCCGATCACCTTTGATCGAAGGGACCACCCCACTAGCATCCGTCACGGCGGCTTCGCCGCATTGGTTCTAGACCCAATCATTGACGGATTTCATCTCACAAGAGTCCTTAGGGACGGCAGCAGCAGCCTGAACCCGCTTTACCAGGATACAGTGCGAAAAATGGGCATAGATCCCTCGAGGATCAAGCCCACCAAAATGACCTTTAAAGGCGTCATACCAGGTGTAGAAGCCAACTGTACAGGCTCAGTCACACTGGAAGTGGTCTTCGGATCTCTGGATAACTTCCGAAGCGAGGAGTTAATCTTCGACATAGTCCCCTTCCGTAGTGGCTATCGCGCACTGCTCGGGCGAACCGCATTCACAAAATTCAATGCGGTACCGCACTATGCATACCTCATGCTCAAGATGCCAGGCCCTAGAGGAGTAATCACGGTCAATGGGAACACCGAACGCTCCCTCCGAACGGAGGAGCACACGGCAGCGCTCGCAGCAGAAGTACAAAGCAGCCTCTCTAGGCAGTTCTCCAGTTCGGCCTTCAAAAAGCCGGACACTGTCAAGCGCGCCCGGAGTACCCTACAACAAGACCGCCTGGCACGTTCTGAGCTAGCGTAGCAATGCGGCCCCAACCCTAGCCCTCACGATATAGCAAAACCAGTGCTTCATGTACATAACTACGCTCTTGAAATACCATGGGCACAGGGGAAGGGGCACTATCATGGCATGCCCGAAATACGGCTTAAACCGCACCAGGGGCTGCCAGATTCCTTTTTTTTCCTTTTTTCTCTTACTCTCAGGACTCCATACTTCGGATGACCCGTTCGGCAATTCAACTGCCGCACAAACGATGCAAGATCCAGGAAAGCAGACAAGCCACGCCGCATTATGGAACTCCCAGGTGGTCTCCATTATGAGCAGTATACCTATTTTTTAATACAATTCCGCGGCCTACCCCTGGCGAGGACATGTCAAATAGTCCAATCTCTTTTGCTTATTGCACTATTTGTATCGTTCCGCTTTCATAGCAGCCTTTCTATAAACAATGCATAACTTTTTGTCTATTTTTTGCATTATCCTCTTTTTATATATATGTTTATCAATAACATGTTGCATCCGTACATTGTGGTACGGCAAAAATACGCCAGGGGCTTCAGTACCCATCAATATGGCGTCAGAAGTCCGTACACTTTCACAAGTGCGGCACCCCAAACTTATAGCACTATATGCATCGGCTCCGAATCATGATTTGGGTCAATAGTTGGGTTTGCCCGGCTCCTATGTTTTGGTGCCTTACGTTCCGCTATATCGTCTAAGGTAGCACTAGGAGAACTTCTGCGATTGTGCCGCAGTTGAGCTAGGCTGAGCACCTCAGTAGAGAAAGCTAAAATTGACTGTCATGATGAGGCGAGAGACCGGTCGCTGTTCGAGAGGTTTTTCGAGTCCTTAAAGACTTATGCCGCTTCGAGCGAGGAACCGTCTTTGTCCGGCCAAGGCATGGATAGCGCCCCAAACTCGGTCTTCCGAATACTAGGGGCTTCGCCGAAATTTAAAATTATAGAGTTCTATGGCTAAGTGAGAGTGTTCAAGCATTATAGTCCGATTGCCTTGTTCGTTGTGCTGAGCGCCTCCCTCGACGGACCCAATCATGGGAAAAAGAGCGCTCAGGTTTATCCCGAACACCCCAGCACTAGTGGCATGGGGGAAGAAGCCGACGACTGGCCATCTCTCAATTTTTTGATAAACGGCCGCACAAAAAGTAATATTTTAAATTCAAGCAATGCTTAGTGCATATGAACAAGTTTTCAGCGCACAGGATAACACGAGCGAGTTCATTCAAAAATTACATCCTTGGTGCATTCATCCGCCATAAGGCGGGCACCGGCCAGAACATCCTTGTAATAGTTCTCGGGCTTGCGATGCTCCTTCCCCGGCGGCGGCCCGTCCCTCACAAGCTTCTCACCGTCCAGCTTACCCCAGTGCACCTTCGCATGGGCAAGGTCCCTATGGGCACCTTCGATGGAGACGGAGCGCTTGATGACCTCGAGCCTTGGACAAGCCTCCACCAGCCGCCGCACCAGTCCGAAGTAGCTCCCAGGCAGGGCCTCTCTAGGCCACAGCCGAACTATGAAGCCCTTCAGGGCCTGTTCGGCCGCCTTGTGGAGCTCGACCAGCTGCTTCAGCTGGTCGCTCAAGGGCATAGGGTGTCCGGCCTCAGCGTAATGAGACCAGAACACCTTCTCAGTTGAGCTGCCTTCCTCGGCTCGGTAGAATGCGGCGGCATCGGATACGCCGCGGGGAAGATCTGCGAATGCCCCTGGAGAGCTCCGGATTCGGGTAAGTAACAAGTAGCTTACTTTTATATGTCTGCTTTGCATAGAGAATGCCTTACCCGCCGCTATCTTTTTCACCGCATCCAATTCCTAGAGGGCCTTCTGGGCTTCGGCCTTCGCAGATTTGGCAGTTTTAAGGGCCGCAGCAAGCTCGGACGCTTGCGTCTTCGAGTCGAGCTCCAAACTCTCATGTTTTTTCATGAGAGCCTGAAGCTCTTGCTGCACCTCGCTGACCTGCGCCTCAAATGTCTCCCGCTCGGTGCGCTTCGTGGCCGCTCTCTTCTTGGCCTTGGACAGCACCTGCTTGAGGGTCGCCACCTCAGTTATGGCCCCTACCATAAGCACTATACTCCTGTCATTTTTTGCAATTGCGTCTTTTTATAGGCATTTTTTCTATAAGGTATCTCTTACCTTCTTTCTCCTCGAGCTGCCGTTTGGCAAGGCCGAGCTCTTGCTCGGTCCGCTCGAGGCCCTGCTTCAGGGCACCCACCTCCGCAGTCAGTGCGGTGGTGGCCAACAGCGAAGCCTGCATACGTATATTGACTCCTTTTTAGTTAGACTCCTGCAATATTTAATAGATCCTCTATTCGGCTTTTCTTTCCGAACGCCAAATAGAGCATCAGGGGCTACTGTCTATGCGGTAATATCTTTGCATATTTTTACTTACCTCGAAGCCTATTAGAAGGCTAGCACAAGCTTCAGTAAGTCGGCTTTTGGCGGACCGAACCTTCTGGACCACCGTACTCATGATGGTACGGTGCTCCTCGTTAATGGAGGCGCCCTTAAGCGCCTCCAGCAGATTGTCCGACGCCTCCGGTTGGACGGAGGACGCCGGCTCAATAGGCTTGCTCCTCTTGGCAGGAGTTCGCCTGCCTCGTCCGGAACCGTTGATGATTCCGGCGCGGTGTCTGGCTTAAAGCCGGACTTGGAGCCCTGGGGGGTCTTGTCCCCTTTACTCCTGGAGTCCGGGAGGTCGCCTCGCGGCTCCTCCTGGACCACCTCCTCTTGCCCCGGAGCTTGTCGCGACGCCACTTTGGCGTCATCCGCAGCACAGGGGGAGGCAGCGGGCGGAACTGAATTCACATCCGATGAATCCAGGGAGCCGCTCGACGACTCGTCGAGCCCGTCCTTGGGCGGGCTGCATGATTATATTCGACATTAAGGAAAGCTGCGCAACAAAAGGAATATCATGAGTTACTCTGGTATCCGAACACTTACGATTTCGCCGGACGCTTGGCCCTGTCCGGCCACTCCTCTTCGTCCTCGTCGGCATCGGGGGCGTAGTCCGGCGGAGGGGTTTTCCTCTTCTTGGACCCCTCGGCCTCCCCTACTGGGGTGGCCTTCCTCTTCTTTCCTCCCCCCGCTGGAGGGGGAGAGGTTTCTTCTTCCTCCTCCTCGTCTTCACGGGAGGAGTGCATCTCGGACTCGTCGGATGACGGGTCCGACACCACCATATGCCGGGAACTCTTTCGAGTTCCCGTTGCCTTCTTCTTCTTGGCCTTCTTCTCCGGCACCACATAAGGTGCCGAAACCAGCAGCTTCACTAGGAGAGCAGGGGCTGGGTCTTCGGGCAAGGGAGCCGGACAGTTAATCAGTCCGGACTTCGCCTGCCAATCCTGTCAAAGATGAGGGACTTTAGATCCCGCATAGAGTCAAACTATGAAGAAAACTTAGCATCCTGTAAAAGATGAAAATATTTTACCTCGCCAGCACGACGCTGCGAGCTGAATCCGCGGTCTTCAGAGGCGGATGTGGGAGCCTCGGCGCCTTTGGTTAGCCCCTTCCAGACATCTTCGTACGTCGTGTCGAAGAGCCTGCTCAGAGTTCGGTGCTGCGCCGGGTTGAACTCCCACAAATTGAAGTCCCGTTCTTGACACGGAAGGATCCGGCGGACGAGCATGACCTGGACTACGTTGACAAGCTTGAGCTGCTTGTTCACCAGGGACTGGATGCATTTTTGTAGTCCGGTCACCTCTTCTTCGTCGGCCCACGACAAGCCCGTCTCCTTCCAGGACGTGAGCCGCGTAGGGGGTCCGGATCGGAATTCAGGGGCTGCGATCCACTTTGGATCGCGTGGCTCGGTGATGTAAAACCACCCTGACTGCCACCCCTTCAAGGTCTCCACAAAGGAGCCCTCGAGCCATAGGACGTTGGCTATTTTGCCCGCCATGGCACCTCCGCACTCTGCCTGGTTGCCGTGCACCACCTTTGGATCGACGTTGAAAGTCTTGAGCCAGAAGCCGAAATGGGGGCGGATGCAGAGGAAAGCCTCGCACACGACGATAAACGCCGAGATATTGAGGATGAAGTTCGGGGCCAGATCGTGGAAATCTAGGCCATAGTAGAACATGAGCCCGCGGACAAATGGGTGGAGAGGAAAACCCAGTCCGCGGAGGAAGTGGGGAAGAAGTACTACCCTCTCATGGGGCCTTGGGGTGGGGAGAAGCTGCCCCTCCTCAGGAAGCCAATGTGCGATGTCTTTGGACAGGTATCCGGCCTTCCTTAGCCTTTTGACATGGCCCTCCGTGACGGAGGAGACCATCCACTTGACTCCCACTCCGGACATTGTTGGAGAAGGTTGAGGTAGGAAGTGCGGGCTTGGGCGCTGGAGCTCGGGTGCACAGAAGATGGATAGGCAAAGGAGGAAGAAGGCATAGGTAAAAAGGTGGATCCTTATCCCCTTATATGAGCGGATGCGACTATGCGTCCCCACCAGCCTAGTAAAACTTGCTTGCCTCCCAAGCGCCATGATAAATGACACGGTTGGGTTACCCACGTCCGTATTGATGAGAATCCCGTAAATGGGGGACACGATCTCTGCTTTGACAAGACGTGCCAAGGAAACCGCCTCGCAAAACACGCTGAGGTAGAAAAGTGAAAACAATTCGAATAAAGGCTTGGCCGTAGTGTGATGTCACGCTGCGAAATACGTCAGCAGATTAGATTTGTGTTAATATTATTCTCTCTGTGGCAATACGTGGAAACTTATCTTGCAGATCCGGACACTACTCTTGGTGTTTACAAACTTTTATGAAGAATTTGGAGGAGGAACCCGCCTTGCAATGCCGAAGACAATTTATGCGCCGAACTCGTCGCCATTGAAGCCTGGTTCAGGGGCTACTGAGGGAGTCCTGGATTAGGGGGTGTTCGGGTAGCCGGACTATACCTTCAGCCGGACTCCAGGACTATGAAGATACAAGATTGAAGACTTCGTCCCGTGTCTGGAAGGGACTTTCCTTGGCGTGGAAGGCAAGCTTGGCGATGCGGATATTCAAGATCTCCTACCATTATAACCGACTTTGTGTAACCCTAACCCTCTCCGGTGTCTATATAAACCGGAGGGTTTTAGTCCGTAGGACAACTTCATCATACAACAATCATACCATAGGCTAGCTTTTAGGGTTTAGCCTCCTTGATCTCGTGGTAGATCTACTCTTGTACTACCCATATCATCAATCTTAATCAAGCAAGACATAGGGTTTTACCACCATTAAGAGGGCCCGAACCTGGGTAAAACATCATGTTCCTTGCCTCCTGTTACCATCCGGCCTAGACGCACAGTTCGGGACCCCCTACCCGAGATCCACCGGTTTTGACACCGACACCTTGGTTCTCAAAAATTGAGGGAAATACTTTCCTCTTCAAGGGGAAACCAACGCAATGCTCAAGAGGTAGCATCGCCCAGGGTGTAGCCCATATCCACCGTCTTGATCGGCACTTGGAGGCCCCATATTTGCGCCCAAAGCTTGATGGAGTCGAGGCGCACATCAGCCGGATTGCCATCTCCGTCGAAGGCCGCTAATATCACAGCATCATTCCTAAAATGCCATGGCCCAGCGTGCAGCACATGATGTCGATCCCCACCCTCTGAGAAGGTGATGACAAAACGGTCGTCGTCGCTCGTGACACGCGGTGCCATGGCCTCTCCTCGGAGCCGCCATGGCCCTCGAAGCTCGTTGATGACCGCCTTGGGGTCGACTGGGTATTGCAAGTTGATTTATTAGGCTAGTTGATTTATAGAACATTTTGATTTATTTGATTTAGTAGGCAAGTTGATTTAATAGTCTAGTTGATTTAGTTGATTTATAGAACATTTTGATTTAGTTGATTTAGTAGGCAAGTTGATTTAATTGGCTAGTTGATTTAGTTGATTTATAGAACATTTCGATTTAACAATTATTTTTCTTTCCTGTGAAGTGGATCGTTAATCTTTGCTCATATTGTTTTAGGAAAATGGCGCCACCACCACCACCATATCGGTTGTGCAAGTCAAGGTGCGCTAGCAGCCTTGCAATTGGCAAGCTGTTCGACATCTACTTCCAGCCGAGTTTTCTTCATGCGGTGGGAAGAAATTATATGAAATGTAAAAACTATTTTATTTTTAGTGTTGGCATTACTGCATTGTGTCATTTTTCTTTTTTTACACAGATCGTCCCATGCAATGTGAGGTTGAAATTCAACAAGCTGGCAGGAGACACTGTGACATTTGAGGCTCGTGGGGGCCGTACACTATGGAGGCCGAGAAAGGACACAATATGTTGCAGATTGGAGGAGATGGATGGGCCCATTTCCTCGCCCGCATGCGTCTTACTGGTGGTCAGTTGATCAGCTTCTCCTTCAGAGCAGAAAGACCCAAGCTGGCTATCATTTATATCAACATGGTGGAAGATGACGAAGATGATGAAGATAATGAAGACCCACTCGATGAATATGATGAATACCCACTTCATGAAGCCATCATAGCTCGAAGAATGAGGCTGAGCGAGGAGGAGGTGTGCAACCTATGGGACATAATTCCGCCACGTGCTGACTTTGTCGGGGTGCCATTCGTGACCCGCCTGACAAGTACCATGGTCGATCGACATGATATGGTATGTTATACTTACAAATGCAAATTATCCGATGATATGCCTAGTGTAGAGTCCAATGATATGTTGTGTGGAATCTAGTTGATGATATGCTTTAGTGTAGAGTTCGATCACATGCTTATTAGTGTAGAATCTAAGGAACTATTAATAGTGTAGATAATCCATATATACCTATTTGCAAGAGTATGTGCGAGGCTATTTATTAATTGATATATTTTTCCTATTCAGAAATTGGCAAAGAGCCTATCTATGAGTTATGGTATCGAGCATGATGAAGAAGGCTCAGCTGGACTACGCCTTACCGCAAGGGGGCCCGTCATAACATGTACTTACCGCGTGGACACGGATAGTCGCACACACTTAAACTCGGTTGGGTGGAAGAGATTCCTCGATGGCAAGAATCTTCATGTTGGACAGGCCATCCTAATTACTATTAGGAACACCCACCGCCTAGGCTTGAGGATGATGATCGTCTTCAATATCATCTAAAACTACATATGTGTGTGTGGCTATATCATCTAGAACAACATATGATGATCGTCATCGATATCATCTGGAACTACATATGATGATCGTAGTTGATATGACCTTGTACTGCTTGAGGATGCATGTTGACTATACATGAAATTGTTATCTATTACTCCCTTCGTTCCAAATTACTCGTCGTGTTTTGAACTAAAACCACGACGAGTAATTTGGAACGGAGGGAGTAGTACCGAGTACCTATAATGCTTTATGAAATTGATATCTAGTAGTAGTATCTGGAAATTGCAGTTTATTGAAACCGAAACGGGGTAGGAAGCGGGAGAAAATGATGAAAGATATAGCAGTAGCGAGGGGCTAGGAAATTGCTACAGCTAACTAATAGTAGCGCATTCCAGAAAAGCGTTGCTGATATAGTCAACAGTAGTAGCATGGGTGTGGACCGCGCTACTACTAACGGTTAGCTGTAGCGCCGTTGTAGTAGTGCGGCTGCCCGTGCTGCTGCTAGCCTCAAAACCCGTGCTACCCTAGTAGTGTTATATTATCTATTTTGGATGTTTATGGGCTTTATTGTGCATTTTTATATTATTTTTGGGACTAATATATTAACCGAAAGCCCAGTGCAAATTGCTGTTTTTTTGCCTATTTCAGTGTTTCGCAGAAAAGGAATATCAAACGGAATCCAAACGGAATGAAACCTTCGCGATGATCTTTTTTTGGAACAAACGCAATCCAGGAGACTTGGAGTGGACGTCAAGGAAGCAGCAAGGCGGCCACGAGGTAGGGCGGCGCGCCCAGGGGAACCAGGCGCGTCCCACCCTCATGGGCCCCTCGCAGCTCCACCGACCTACTTCTTTCGCCTATATATACTCTTATACCCTGAAAACATCGAGGGGCACCACGAAACCATTTGGGAACCTTTTCCGGCGATCTGCCGGAGGGGGATTCGATCACGGAGGACTTCCACATCAACACCATAGCCTCTGCGATGATGTGTGAGTAGTTTACCACAGACCTTCGGGTCCATAGTTATTAGCTAGATGACTTCTTCTCTCTCTTTGGATATCAACACAAAGTTCTCCTTGATGTTCTTGGAGATCTATTCGATGTAATTCTTTTTGCGGCGTGTTTGCCGAGATCCGATGAATTGTGGGTTTATGATTAAGATTATCTATGAACAATATTTGATTCTTTTTGAATTCTTATATGCATGATTTGATATCTTTGCAAGTCTCTTCGAATTATCAGTTTGGTTTGGCCTACTAGATTGATCTTTCTTGCAATGGGAGAAGTGATTAGCTTTGGGTCTATTTTTCCAGTTCTAGAAAAATCAGGACTCTGATATGATTGGATATGCAGATGCCGGCTATTTGTCTGATCCCCATAATGACAGATCACAGGCCGGTTTCGTGTTCCTACATGGTGGCACTGCTATATCATGGAAGTCTTTGAAACAGACTCTGGTGGCAACTTCTACCAATCATTCTGAAATAATTTCATTATTTGAAGCAACATGCGAATGTGTATAGCTTCGTAGAATGATAAACCACATACAATTGTCATGTGGAATTGGTTCGATGGAATTACCAACCATTATTTATGAAGATAATGCGGGTTGTGTTGCACAGATGCAAACATGATACATCAAGAGTAATATCACTAAGCATATTTCTCCTAAGTGGTTTTCCTCCATTATCTTTAGCAAAGCAAGGAAATAAACGTCTTGCGAAAATCTAATAAGTCTACCAAATTCTACATTCCAAAAATATGTTCATGAAATTGGTATGCCGTGACTTGGGGACTTGCAAGCGTCAGGGGAGTCCCTTCTTGAGACATTCTTGTTCAAACATCACATTACACTATCTTTCTTTGTGAGTATATGTTTCAGGATCTCATCAAAGATTTTATGAAGTACTTTTGAAGAAGAATCTTTTGAGATGATAGAGCTTCCCGAAGAATTGTGAAGATGATTCTACATGGTCAAGTGTAGATTAGGGGGGTGTTAAAACTAATTATGTAATTAGAGGGAAATCTCCCCTTGCCCCGAACGGCCGTACGGTTGCTCTTGCAACCGACGCCTCTCTCCCGTCTGCCTAGAACCGACGCATCTCTCCAAGGATCGCCATGTCTCTCCGTGGGATATATAAGCTTCCTGTAACCATCGTCAAGGCAATCGATCATTGATTGATTCGAAACATTTCTATCCCCCGAGTCTGATTGTTGTGGGAGGGGGAGCCTGGATTCTCTGACTTTGACGCCCGGATTTGATGGTGGTTTGTTTCCATGGCGGCCGTGCGCGGTAGGTGATCAACGGGTACATCGACGAGGCACGGGCGACTCTCGCGGTCGCAGCGGCGTAGGACGGCGGCGGTGGGGATGACTCTGCGGCCGCCGCCGCGCTCGGGCTGTGTTGCACCACGCACCTACTGAAGAAGAGAAGAAGGAACACCAGAAGTTTAGATATCGGACGGTCAAGATGCAAGGATACTGGTTCAGAGCAGATCAACGGCTCAGATGCGATCTTCGCCGTTTTATCTGTTTAACTGTAGTTACTGTAAACTAACCGTTACTACAGCGGTCACTGCAGTGGAACTGATCAGGTTATAAGTCTGGCTCCGAGGCTTGGTCGGGCAAGTATCGAATATTCGCTATCTCTTAGAATTAGGTAGAACCCTAGCTATCGTACGGAATACGGGGTCTCTTCTCTCCTAGACCTTCTTTGTATCCACTATTTCCCCAATTATATGCATAGATCGAGAGGGATTTCAGCGAATCCTTGGTTTCTGATTGATTCGGGCCTTAGAAAGGTATCAAAGCAGCCGGTGATTTCCTCGGCGACGACTCGACGGCGGCGAATCGAGCTGTGGAGAACAGAAGGTTGGGATCTCTCGTAAAATCCCTCCCATCCCTCCCAGTTCGCGGCGGCGGTGTTGGGCGGCGGTGACAGACGGCGACAGGCGGCGATGAAATTCGGGCGCAGATCACCGAGTCCGATCCGGTTGCTGAGAGGCATTCTCTCGGTGGTAAAATTCTGGGACCTGACGGGATTCGTGCGCAGAGAGAAGATCCGGTTGCTGAGCGACTATCGTTCGTGATCGGGACTATCTCAGTCGCATAACCAGGGAACAAGATGGCGGACACTCGAGCCAAAGTGCAGATCACAGTAGATCGCGTGGAAAAGGAAGTAGCAGATCAACGGGCAGAGGTGGAAGGCCTCCAGGAGCTCAAACAAGAGGTAACTAAACTCCGATCAGAGATGGTAACAATGCCTAAGGTAGAAGCAAAGCTGTCTGAAATGAATGCGGGCATACAGCAGACACTCCAATTGATTTTGCCGCACATGAACATAAACAGTCAGAAAACAAAGGTAGTGACTCCAGATCCCAAAGCCTCAGAACAGTTTCACCAGGAACAGGCCAGTGAACAGAGTTCAGTTACTGTCCCAGGCAGTACCAATGTGCCAGTGGCTCCAGTTTCTCGAAATCTGGAACAAGAATTCAGAGTTTCAGGTCAAGCTCCAATCACTAGCATTCCTGGCATTACTACAGACTTGCCATACACTCAACTGATGTCTGATAGTACCAGAGTGTATAGTGATAAACAACAGGAAATAGGAGTAAGGGGGCAAGTCAGAACAAATCCAAGTGCAACACTACAGGCTCATACACTGGGTTTCTCAGGCAACAGTGGGTACTTTGCTCCTATAATTGCTCCTCTGTTTTCTCCACCACATACTTATAATCCTGTTACGGGTCAATATATCAACACGACAACAACTGCTCAAGGAATTTCTCTGGTATACCAGACAGTAGGAAACTTGTATGATATGCAGAGAAACCAACACGCAACTCAGTTAGGGGGACCCTCTTATTTTGCAGAAGCAGTTCTCAAAGGTCCCAGACTGGAAATTCCACTATTTAGTGGAGAGGATCCTATTGGGTGGTTAATAGCTTGTGAAAAATTCTTTGACATGTCTGGAACACCCTATGAGCAGTGGGTGAATCTAGCTATAGGACATCTGCAAGGCAGAGCATCCAACTGGCTCAAGAACATATGTGTTCCCTGGCAAATGGTCACATGGCAACAGTTTTGTCAAATGATAGCTGACAGATTTTCAGAGGCTAGTGTTCATGAAGCTGTGGAATTATTGAAAAATATACAACAAACACACACTGTAGCTCAGTACATTGACAACTTTGAACAGTGTGTGGCACTGGTCAAAAGAGATCATCCTTGTCTCCAGGAGAATTTCTTATTAAGCTGTTTCATTGGAGGTCTGAGAAGTGACATCAAACATGAAGTATGTGGACAAAAGCCTACTGGAATAATTGAAGCATATTGGTATGCAAAAGTATATGAAAAAGCCGCAGCTGCCAGAAAAATTCAAAATCCCCCAATGTACAGAAACAAGAATTATTCACCTCCTTCCAAACAACCAGCAAATTCCTTACAAGTGCAAGTCCCAAATAAGGAAAAATACACTGTTCCTTTCCCAAAGATGCTAGAGCCTGTTGATACTGTAGAGAACCATGGTCAAGACAACACAAATGCAAAATTGGCAAAACATTGCATATTCTGCAAGAGATAGAGGATGAGGAGGACAGTGACAATGCAGAAGACAGTGCTGGTGTGGATCAAGTGTATCATACAGCTCCTAACACTCCTGATAAGGACAAAAGCTGTGAACCTACTATAGAGAAACCTGCACAAGCAATGCACATATCTGCTAATGCAGTAGAAGGAACCCCAGGTCCTAATACCTTCTCTTTGATCATAGAAACAGCAGGAAACAAGGCCATAGCCTTGTTTAACAATGGATCTTCAGATACATTTATTAGCACTGAATTTGCTATTAAAAGTAACTGCCACCAAGTGCCTATACAGCCCAGAAAAGTAACAGTAGCTGGAGGAGGAAAACTCATATCCCTCTCTAAAGTGCCTCAAATGGATTTTCAAATCCAAGGAAAAACCTTCTGTAGCAGTTTCAAAGTGCTGGATCTCCAATCTTATGATATTATATTAGGGGCTGACTGGATATACCAATACAGTCCAATTTGTTTGGACCTGGTAGAGAGAATTCTGATTGTGACCAAACAAGGACAACCTATCACATTATTTGATCACACCATCCCTAAGAAGAAATGCATCATATCAGCAGCTAGAATGGAAAAACTGCTCACAAAAGGGGTCATGGGATATATTTTGCAAATTCAGGAAATGGCAATTGACAGTAACAAGCAACAGATACCACCACCACCAGCACTCCAACCCTTGCTACAGAAATTTTCTGACATTTTTGCAGAGTCAGACAAACTACCTCCACAAAGAACCTGTGATCACAGGATTGTCTTACAAGAAGGAGCAAAACCACCAAACTTAAGACCTTACAGAGTACCTCATTATCAGAAAGCAGCCATGGAAGAAATTATTAAACAGTTGATTAAAAAGGGAGAAATTCAGGAAAGTTTTAGCCCTTTCTCTTCACCTGCAATCATGGTCAGAAAGAAGGATGGGGGATGGAGACTGTGTGTCGATTACAGGGAGCTTAATGCAATCACCATAAAAAATAAATTTCCTATGCCAATTATTGAAGATCTTTTGGATGAGTTACATGGAGCAAAAGTGTTTTCTAAGTTGGATCTTAGGTCTGGGTACCACCAAATCAGAATGGGTGTGGAAGATATTCCAAAAACTGCATTCAGAACTCACATGGGTCACTATGAGTATAAAGTAGTTCCTTTTGGACTATCTTGTGGGGCAGGAACATTTCAGGGTCTCATGAACACTGTTTGTGAGGAAATCAATGAACCTGAAAAAGAGAAATTCATTCTAGTGTTTTTTGATGACATGTTGGTGTTCAGCAAATCACTAGAACAACACTATCTCCATTTAGAGAGAACTTTTGAAGTTTTGAGAAAGCATGAACTTTATGTCAAGCTCTCCAAGTGCACTTTTGCAACAAATCAAGTGTCGTACTTGGGTCACATAATTTCAGACAAGGGAGTTGCCACTGACCCAGGGAAAATCCAGTCAGTAATTGAATGGCCAGAACCTGAAAATATTAAACAGCTCAGAGGATTTCTTGGTCTAACTGGGTACTATAGAAGATTTGTGAAGAACTATGGACAAATGTGTAGACCACTACATGGTATGTTGAGAAAAGATGCCTTCCAGTGGGGAGAGGAACAAAGAAAAGCATTCCAAGCATTGAAAACCACTATGACTAGTTGCCCTGTTTTGGCCTTACCAGATTTCAATCTGCCTTTCACAATAGAGGCTGATGCTTGTGCAACAGGCATTGGAGCAGTTTTAATGCAACAAGGCAAACCACTTGCTTTTTTGAGTAAAAGCTTAGGGACAAGGTCTGCTGCCCAGTCCATCTATGAGAAGGAAGCAATGGCCATTTTAGAAGCACTAAAAAAATGGAGACACTATGTGTGGGGACATTCCTTGATCATAAAAGCACACCAACAATCTTTAAAGTACATGACTACTTAGAGGTTAACTGAAGGAGTCCAACACAAATTACTCCTTAAACTTTTGGAGTATGACTATACCATTGAGTATAAGAAAGGGAAAGAAAATAAAGTGGCAGATGCACTTTCCAGAAGAGACAGTGTACAGAACATGCAGTGCAACAATATCACTGTGGTCATACCTGCTTGGACTGAAGATGTGAAGAAAAGTTACCAAGCAGATCAGGACACAGATAAACTTTTAAAGAAAGTGGCTGCAGATGTGGAGGAAAATCCAAAATTCACTACTCACAATGGACTGTTAAAATACAAAAACAGAATCTATATGGGAGCAACCACTAACTTCAGACAGGAGCTGTTACACACTTTTCACTCCTCAGCAATTGGGGGCCATTCCGGAGTAAAAGCCACTTATTACAGAATCAAGAAAGTCTTTTACTCGCCAAACATGAAGAAAGACATTGAAGTGTTTGTCAGTCAATGTCCTGTATGTCAATTCAATAAGGTGGAACATGTTTACCCTCCTGGGCTACTGCAACCCTTACCTGTTCCTGACATGGCTTGGTCAGACATCACAATGGACTTCATTACAGCTCTTCCAAATTCTCAGGGCAAGGAAGTTATTCTAGTGGTGGTGGATAGATTAACCAAATATTCACATTTCATTCCATTGGCTCACCCTTACACAGTGATGACAGTATTTGAAGCCCTTATGGACAATGTGATTAAGTTGCATGGCCTGCCTATCTGTATTGTGTCTGACAGAGACTCAATCTTCACTAGTGCTTTATATCAGGAGCTGTTTCAAGCTTTTGGAGTTCAGATCAGGTTTAGCACTGCTTCTCACCCACAAACAGGCGGACAGACAGAAAGGGTCAATCAGTGTTTAGAAGCTTATCTAAGAGGAATGGTTTTTCAGGAGCCCAAAAAGTGGATGAAGTGGCTGCCATTGGCAGAGTTATGGTACAACACCAGTTACCATTCTTCATTGAAATGCACACCATTCCGGGCACTGTATGGATACAAACCACCTCAGATTGGAGAATTTGCTGTCACACAGCCACTGTCTACAGAGGCAGCTCTAACAGTATCGGAAAGAGAGCACATGATGCAAAGATTGAAGGCAAACCTGGAACATGCACAAAGCAGAATCAAGCATTTTGCTGACCAAAAGAGAACAGAGAGGCAACTGGAAGTAGGTGAATTGGTATTTCTCAAAATACAACCCTACAGACAAAATGCTTTTGGTTTGAGAGGATCTCTGAAGCAAAGGTCAAAATTTTATGGCCCTTACAAAATTCTGGAACGAATTGGGCAAGTTTCCTACAAGCTACAGTTACCGGAAGGAACAAATATACATCCGGTGTTTCACATTAGCCAACTGAAAAAACACATTGGTCACAGGGCTATACCACTGCCCCATGTGCCACTAGTTACACCGGAAGGTATGTCAAGACAATTCCCGTGGCAGTGTTAGACCGTAGAGTGATCCAAAGGAACAAGACTCCAGTTGGCCAATGCTTGGTCCAATGGGAGAGTTCGGCTCCAGATGATGCCACGTGGGAAGACGCTGCGTTCCTCAACAAGACATTCCCTGGTCACAAACTTTCTCGCCTCGAGGACAAGGCGATTGTCATGGCGGCGGCATTGTCAGGACCTGCACCACGCACCTACTGAAGAAGAGAAGAAGGAACACCAGAAGTTCAGATATCGGACGGTCAAGATGCAAGGATACCGGTTCAGAGCAGATCAACGGCTCAGATGCGATCTTCGCCGTTTTATCTGTTTAACTGCAGTTACTGTAAACTAACCGTTACTACAGCGGTCACCGCGGTGGAACTGATCAGGTTATAAGTCCGGCTCCGAGGCTTGGTCGGGCAAGCATCGAATATTCGCTATCTCTTAGAATTAGGTAGAACCCTAGCTATCGTACGGAAGACGGGGTCTCTTCTCTCCGAGACCTTCTTTGTATCCACTATTTCCCCAATTATATGCATAGATCGAGAGGGATTTCAGCGAATCCTTGGTTTCTGATTGATTCGGGCCTTACAGGCTGGTCGGCGTGGTGTTGGAGATGTCTCCGCGCATGGAGGCCGCGCTCGAGCTCCGGGCGCGCGCTGCTCGCGCTTCGCCGGTACCGCGACGTCGCCAAGATGCTCCGCGACTACATTCCCACCTGCGTCAAGTCCTGCGCTGGGGACGACACGACCACCTCCTCGTCCTCGACGTCCTGTTCGTTCGGCTCTGGCGACCTCGCCTGCGCATAGAGGAGAGAGAGAAACAATTATGATGGAGCATGGCCAATTCACGCCTCGGTCCGCGTACGCGCCAAGTTCATGGCCTTGGAGGTGTCGGCCACGGCGGGGTTCATGTGGCAGTCTCGAGCACCCCTTCAGTGTCGCTTCTTCGCTTGGTTAGCGGTCAAGAACCGCTGCTACACATCTGATTGATTGGCGCGACGTGGATTACCGCATCAGGAGACATGCCCTCTATGCGATCAGCAGGGCGAGACAATACAGCACCTCCTAATCAGTTGTGTGTTTGTTCGTGAAGCGGGTCTGGCATTGGTTTAGTACGGTCACCGGCAGATTGGCGTTTGAGCCTCTCTATAAAATGGGAGCCTTGGCGAGTGGTGCATCAGACATGACCAGAGCCTGAACCATCGAAGATTGACACGCGATAAATGCCTCCTTGGCATGTGGATGCTGCGCAAGCATCAGAACGACATCGTATTTAGCAAGAATCTCCCGGCACACTTGTTGGAGAAGCCAGAAACTCCATGCACGCCTGCCTTTTTTTCTTTAAGTTAGCTGTGCACGCCTGTTCCTTCCACGACTACTGTGTCTACGTGCGTGCGTACACACACTTCCTGAAAAGTAAATTTTGGGCGCACGATGCGCGCCACCGATCGCACTAATCTGCGCTATCGCCCCACTAAAACCGAAATTCAAAAAAATGCAACAATAACTAGATCTATGGCGTGCATGTTAGTGCAAAGAGTTTCAAAAACGATGCTCTCCCTCCTTTATTCTTGTCTTAGACCGTCAGTCATGCACGGATGCAACGTCCACCTCTTTGAAAACAAAAGCAAAGTACTCTGCATGCTCGTACTGTCGTACATGCGCGACGCAGAGCAAGTGGGTACAGATCGCATCCAATTACGGATCAGTGAAGCATAATGTGAGAGCCGCTTAATGATTATCATTGAGCCATTAGTCTCCTGTCCTGCAGCGGCGCCGCCTGGTTCCACTCGTATTAATGCCAGAATTCTACTATCCAGTCTGTTAAGCAACCGACCCACCAAACGGTAATCATCGTCATCTCCGTCACCACCTGAAGGCGTCCGTCCCATATTTAAGAACGGAGGAAGTACTGAATTGGCGGTGGTAAAAAGGCTCATTCGGACGCTGCAGTGCCAAAGTCTGCAGCCGCAAAAGGCACAAGCGGACATAAACATGGACTCATGGAGGCCGCAGCTGACAACGACCTCACTGGACAACAAGATTAAGATGACAATGGAGAGAGACAATGACTTTACTCGTTTGTGCTGCCTGTGCCACCATGTCGGCCTCGCGCGTGCATCATCCTCCGTCACCGAGCATGGCCGCCCCGTCTGCCATTGCCTGGCAAAAACGATAAATATGACCTGTGGTCGAAATCAACTCACAAATTGAACTGTTGGCAAAAAAAAAATCACTCCGCTGACCTTTTCATATAACGCCCGACAGTCAGACGCCACACTACATTGTGTACCGCCGTCTGACTGACAGACGCTACACGCCTGGCCAGCATCGCACCCTAGACTACCTGAAAATTGCCAAGTCAGTGTGCTACGCCTCAGAGCTTGGGATGGTGTAGGTTAAGCGAGGAATCAAAATATGTAGTCAACTTTATTTGATAGTAGTTTGGAGTATTAGAAATATGACTATTGCTTTCCAGTTAGTTGTTTGGGTTTGGGTGAAAGCAGTTTGATTTTGTGCCATCTAGAGGACTAAATTGGTGTCCGCCAATATCCAGGTTCGGTAGTGGCACCAACCAATTTTCCTATAATAATCACCTACTAACGTAACAATGGTGTCAATATTATTTCCACGTACGCTCTATACAGGAGCTATTGCTGGTCTATTATGATATCCACACTTTTTTATTAAAGTTATATTACATCTTACTAAATTTATATTATTCTAATTGACTCATAGTATAAAATTTAATGATCTATGCATATGAAATAAGCAAGGAATGTATGTATTCACTATCTTTATTACAGTAATTATGTACCATATAATAATAATATGATAGACCAAGAGACGATGTCATGCTGGAGCATTCGAAACCACCTTAGAGCAACTCTAGGAGAGTTGCCATATCGCCGGTGACCATATGAGATATGTACAGTGATCCGTATGTGTATGAGAAAAAGGGATTGCCCCTCTTTAAATTATAAAGCAACGTCCAACCGATACAACCGGCTTGCTAGGGCCGCAGCACAAACAAGCCCAAAAGAACAAGAAGAGAAAGAAAAAAGAAACAAATGCCGACGTCGGCAGCTCAACTAAGCAAAGATGACCGACACCCGCTGCACCCACCGGAGAAGAACCACCGCCCGCCAAACACTCCGAAGCCTCGCGTACCAAGCAACATCTTCAGGAAGAAATGCGACGACGGCGCTGCTGCTGTCCGGACAAGTCCTAGACAAGTCCTAGGGTTTCCCCCGGTACGCGGATGGTAGTGGGGAAGGGGGTATCACGGACGCCCCTCAGGAGGGTCCGGCAACGCCCACGGACGCAGCCGCGCCGGTGGCGAACGAGCCGCCAGAGATTTCTCCCGCCCCGAAACCATCACCGCCACCTCACACAATCGGAAACGCACCGCCCAACATGCCGCCCACCAGCCTGTGCCACCACGGATACCGCACCATCTTCACCGTTTCGCTGAGACCACCAACACGAGACCTGGACGTAGGACGAGAAGACACCGGGCTCGGAGGCAACTGCACCGCAGCCGACAAGAGGGAACAACCTGAAGGAAATATGCCCTAGAGGCAATAATAATGTTATTATTTTATTTCCTTATATCATGATAAATGTTTCTTATTCATGCTAGAATTGTATTTTCCGGAAATATAATACTTGTGTGAATACATAGACAAACTAAACGTCACTAGTATGCCTCTACTTGACTAGCTCGTTAAGATGGTTATGTTTCCTAACCATAGACATGTGTTGTCATTTGATTAACGGGATCACATTATTAGGAGAATGATGTGATTGACATGGCCCATTCCATTAGCTTAGCACCCGATCGTTTAGTATGTTGCTATTGCTTTCTTCATGACTTATACATGTTCCTATAACTATGAGATTATGCAACTCCCGTTTGCCGGAGGAACACTTTGTGTGCTACCAAACGTCACAAGTAACTGGGTGATTATAAAGGAGCTCTACAGGTGTCTCCAAAGGTAAATGTTGGGTTGGCATATTTCAAGATTAGGATTTGTCACTCCGATTGTTGGAGAGGTATCTCTGGGCCCTCTCAGTAATGCACATCACATAAGCCTTGCAAGCATTGCAACTAATGAGTTTAGTTGCGAGATGATGTATTACGAAACGAGTAAAGAGACTTGCCGGTAACGAGATTGAACTAGGTATTGAGATACCGACGATCAAACCTCGGGTAAGGAACATACCGATGACAAAGGGAACAACGTATGTTGTTATGCGGTCTGACCGATAAAGATCTTCGTAGAATATGTGGGAGCCAATATGAGCATCTAGGTTCCGCTATTGGTTATTGACCGGAGACATGTCTCGGTCATGTCTACATTGTTCTCGAACCCGTAGGGTCCGCACGCTTAAGGTTTCGATGACAGTTATATTATGAGTTCATGAGTTCTGATGTACCAAAGTTAGTTTGGAGTCCTGGATGTGATCACGGACATAACGAGGAGTCTCGAAATGGTCGAGACATAAAGATTGATATATTGGACGGCTATATTTGGACACCAGAAGTGTTCCGGGTGATTTCGGAGAAAACCTGAGTACCGGAGGGTTACCAGAACCCCCCCCCCCGGGAGAAGCAATGGGCCATATGGGCCTTAGTGGAGAGAGAGAGAAGGGCAGCAAGGGTGGGCCGCGCGCCTCCTCCCCCCTTGGTCCGAATTGGACTAGGAGAGGGGGGCGGCGCCCCCTCTTTCCTTCTCCCTCCGCACTTCCTTCCTTGGCGCGTCTATAGGGCCGGCCGGCCTCCTCCCCTTGCTCCTTTATATACGGGGGCAGTGGGCACCCCTAGACATACAAGTTGATCCACGTGATCGTTTTCTTAGCCGTGTGCGGTGCCCCCTTCCACCATAATCCTCGATAATATTGTAGCGGTGCTTAGGCGAAGCCCTGCGATGGTAGAACATCAAGATCATCACCATGCCATCGTGCTGACGGAACTCTTCCCCGACACTTTGCTGGATCGGAGTCCGGGGATCGTCATCGAGCTGAACGTGTGCTAAAACTCGGAGGTGCCGTAGTTTTGGTGCTTGCTCGGTCGGGCAGTGAAGACATACGACTACATCAACCGTGTTGTGCTAAACGCTTCCGCTGTCGGTCTACAAGGGTACGTAGATCACACTCTCCCCTCTCGTTGCTATGCATCACCATGATCTTGCGTGTGCGTAGGAATTTTTTTTGAAATTACTACGTTCCCCAACAGTGGCATCCGAGCCTAGGTTTTATGTGTTGATGTTATATGCACGAGTAGAACACAAGTGAGTTGTGGGCGATATAAGTCATACTACTTACCAGCACGTCATACTTCGGTTCAGCGGTATTGTTGGACGAAGCGGCCCGGACCGACATTACGCGTACGCTTACGCGAGACCGGTCTCCCGACGTGCTTTGCACAAAGGTGGCTAGCGGGTGTCAGTTTCTCCAACTTTAGTTGAATCGAGTGTGGCTACGCCCGGTCCTTGCGAAGGTTAAAACAACACCAACTTGACAAACTATCGTTGTGGTTTTGATGCGTAGGTAAGATTGGTTCTTGCTTAAGCCCGTAGCAGCCACGTAAAACTTGCAACAACAAAGTAGAGGACGTCTAACTTGTTTTTGCAGGGCATGTTGTGATGTGATATGGTCAAGACATGATGCTAAATTTATTGTATGAGATGATCATGTTTTGTAACCAAGTTATCGGCAACTGGCAGGAGCCATATGGTTGTCGCTTTATTGTATGCAATGCAATCGCGCTGTAATGCTTTACTTTATCACTAAGCGGTAGCGATAGTCGTGGAAGCATAAGATTGGCGAGACGACAACGATGCTACGATGGAGATCAAGGTGTCGCGCCAGTGACGATGGTGATCACGACGGTGCTTCGAAGATGGAGATCACAAGCACAAGATGATGATGGCCATATCATATCACTTATATTGATTGCATGTGATGTTTATCTTTTATGCATCTTATCTTGCTTTGATTGACGGTAGCATTATAAGATGATCTCTCACTAATTATCAAGAAGTGTTCTCCCTGAGTATGCACCGTTGCGAAAGTTCTTCGTGCTGAGACACCACGTGATGATCGGGTGTGATAGGCTCTACGTTCAAATACAACGGGTGCAAAACAGTTGCACACGCGGAATACTCAGGTTATACTTGACGAGCCAAGCATATACAGATATGGCCTCGGAACACGGAGACCGAAAGGTCGAGCGTGAATCATATAGTAGATATGATCAACATAGTGATGTTCACCAATGAAACTACTCCATCTCACGTGATGATCGGACATGGTTTAGTTGATTTGGATCACGTAATCACTTAGAGGATTAGAGGGATGTCTATCTAAGTGGGAGTTCTTTAAGTAATGATTAATTGAACCTAAATTTATCATGAACTTAGTACCTGATAGTATCTTGCTTGTTTATGTTTGATTGTAGATAGATGGCTCGTGCTGTTGTTCCGTTGAATTTTAATGCGTTCCTTGAGAAAGCAAAGTTGAAAGATGATGGTAGCAATTACACGGACTGGGTCCGTAACTTGAGGATTATCCTCATTGCTGCACAGAAGAATTACGTCCTGGAAGCACCGCTGGGTGCCAGGCCTGCTGCTGGAGCAACACCAGATGTTATGAACGTCTGGCAGAGCAAAGCTGATGACTACTCGATAGTTCAGTGTGCCATGCTTTACGGCTTAGAATCGGGACTTCAACGACGTTTTGAACGTCATGGAGCATATGAGATGTTCCAGGAGTTGAAGTTAATATTTCAAGCAAATGCCCGGATTGAGAGATATGAAGTCTCCAATAAGTTCTATAGCTGCAAGATGGAGGAGAACAGTTCTGTCAGTGAGCATATACTCAAAATGTCTGGGTATAATAATCACTTGATTCAATTGGGAGTTAATCTTCCAGATGATTGCGTCATTGACAGAATTCTCCAATCACTGCCACCAAGCTACAAGAGCTTCGTGATGAACTATAATATGCAAGGGATGAATAAGACTATTCCCGAGCTCTTCGCAATGCTGAAAGCTGCGGAGGTAGAAATCAAGAAGGAGCATCAAGTGTTGATGGTCAACAAGACCACTAGTTTCAAGAAAAAGGGCAAAGGAAAGAAGAAGGGGAACTTCAAAAGAACAGCAAGCAAGTTGCTACTCAAGAGAAGAAACCCAAACCTGGACCTAAGCCTGAAACTGAGTGCTTCTACTGCAAGCAGACTGGTCACTGGAAGCGGAACTGCCCCAAGTATTTGGCGGATAAGAAGGATGGCAAGGTGAACAAAGGTATATGTGATATACATGTTATTGATGTGTACCTTACTAATGCTCGCAGTAGCACCTGGGTATTTGATACTGGTTCTGTTGCTAACATTTGCAACTCGAAACAGGGACTACGGATTAAGCGAAGATTGGCTAAGGACGAGGTGACGATGCGCGTGGGAAATGGTTCCAAAGTCGATGTGATCGCGGTCGGCACGCTACCTCTACATCTACCTTCGGGATTAGTATTAGACCTAAATAATTGTTATTTGGTGCCAGCGTTAAGCATGAACATTATATCTGGATCTTGTTTGATGCGAGACGGTTATTCATTTAAATCAGAGAATAATGGTTGTTCTATTTATATGAGTAATATCTTTTATGGTCATGCACCCTTAAAGAGTGGTCTATTCTTATTAAATCTCGATAGTAGTGACACACATATTCATAATGTTGAAGCCAAAAGATGCAGAGTTGATAATGATAGTGCAACTTATTTGTGGCACTGCCGTTTGGGTCATATCGGTGTAAAGCGCATGAAGAAACTCCATACTGATGGACTTTTGGAACCACTTGATTATGAATCACTTGGTACTTGCGAACCGTGCCTTATGGGTAAGATGACAAAAACACCGTTCTCCGGTACTATGGAGAGAGCAACAGATTTGTTGGAAATCATACATACAGATGTATGTGGTCCGATGAATGTTGAGGCTCGTGGCGGATATCGTTATTTTCTCACCTTCACAGATGACTTAAGCAGATATGGGTATATCTACTTAATGAAACATAAGTCTGAAACGTTTGAAAAGTTCAAAGAATTTCAGAGTGAAGTTGAAAATCATCGTAACAAGAAAATAAAATTCCTACGATCTGATCGTGGAGGAGAATATTTGAGTTACGAGTTTGGTGTACATTTGAAACAATGCGGAATAGTTTCGCAACTCACGCCACCCGGAACACCACAGCGTAATGGTGTGTCCGAACGTCGTAATCGTACTTTACTAGATATGGTGCGATCTATGATGTCTCTTACTGATTTACCGCTATCGTTTTGGGGATATGCTCTAGAGACGGCCGCATTCACGTTAAATAGGGCACCATCAAAATCCGTTGAGACGACGCCTTATGAACTGTGGTTTGGCAAGAAACCAAAGTTGTCGTTTCTGAAAGTTTGGGGCTGCGATGCTTATGTGAAAAAGCTTCAACCTGATAAGCTCGAACCCAAATCGGAGAAATGTGTCTTCATAGGATATCCAAAGGAAACTATTGGATACACCTTCTATCTCAGATCCGAAGGCAAGACTTTTGTTGCTAAATTCGAAAACTTTCTAGAGAAGGAGTTTCTCTCGAAAGAAGTGAGTGGGAGGAAAGTAGAACTTGACGAGGTAACTGTACCTGCTCCCTTATTGGAAAGTAGTACATCACAGAAACCAGTTTCTGTGACACCTACACCAATTAGTGAGAAAGCTAATGATGATGATCTTGAAACTTCAGAACAAGATACTACTGAACCTCGTAGATCAACCAGAGTAAGATCCGCACCAGAGTGGTACGGTAATCCTGTTCTGGAAGTCATGCTACTAGATCATGATGAACCTACGAACTATGAAGAAGCGATGGTGAGCCCAGATTCCGCAAAATGGCTTGGAGCCATGAAATCTGAGATGGGATCCACGTATGAGAACAAAGTATGGACTTTGGTTGACTTGCCCAATGATCGGCAAGCAATTGAGAATAAATGGATCTTCAAGAAGAAGACTGACGCTGACGGTAATATTATTGTCTACAAAGCTCGACTTTTCGCAAAAGGTTTTCGACAAGTTCAAGGGATTGACTATGATGAGACCTTCTCACCCATAGCGATGCTTAAGTCTGTCTGAATCATGTTAGCAATTGCCGCATTTTATAATTATGAAATTTGGCAGATGGATGTCAAAACTGCATTCCTGAATGGATTTCTGGAAGAAGAGTTGTATATGATGCAACCGGAAGGTTTTGTCGATCCAAAGGGAGCTAACAAAGTGTGCAAGCTCCAGCGATCCATTTATGGACTGGTGCAAGCTTCTCGGAGTTGGAATAAACGCTTTGATAGTGTGATCATAGCATTTGGTTTTGTACAGACTTTTGGAGAAGCCTGTATTTACAAGAAAGTGAGTGGGAGCTCTGTAGCATTTCTGATATTATATGTAGATGACATACTACTAATCGGAAATGATATATAATTTCTGAATAGCATAAAGGGATACTTGAATAAGAGTTTTTCAATGAAAGACATCGGTGAAGCTGCTTACATATTGGGCATTAAGATCTATAGAGATAGATCAAGACGCTTAATTGGACTTTCACAAAGCACATACCTTGACAAAATTTTGAAGAAGTTCAAAATGGATCAAGCAAAGAAAGGATTCTTGCATGTGTTACAAGGTGTGAAATTGAGTAAGACTCAATGCCCGACCAGTGCAGAAGATAGAGAGAAAATGAAAGATGTTCCCTATGCTTCAGCCAGAGGCTCTATCATGTATGCAATGCTGTGTACCAGACCTGATGTGTGTCTTGCTATAAGTCTAGCAGGGAGGTACCAAAGTAATCCAGGAGTGGATCACTGGACAGCGGTCAAGAACATCCTGAAATACCAGAAAAGGACTAAGGATATGTTTCTCATATATGGAGGTGACAAAGAGCTCATCGTAAATGGTTACGTTGATGCAAGCTTTGACACTGATCTGGACGATTCTAAATCGCAAACCGGATACGTGTTTACATTAAACGGTGGAGCTGTCAGTTGGTGCAGTTCTAAACAAAGCGTTGTGGCGGGATCTACATGTGAAGCGGAGTACATAGCTGCTTCGAAAGCAGCAAATGAAGGAGTCTGGATGAAGGAGTTCATATCCGACCTAGGTGTCATACCTAGTGCATCGGGTCCAATGAAAATCTTTTGTGACAATACTGGTGCAATTGCCTTGGCAAAGGAATCCCGATTTCACAAGAGAACTAAGCACATCAAGAGACGCTTCAATTCCATCCGGGATCTAGTCCAGGTGGGAGACATAGAGATTTGCAAGATACATACGGATCTGAATGTTGCAGACCCGTTGACTAAGCCTCTTCCACGAGCAAAACATGATCAGCACCAAAGCTCCATGGGTGTTAGAATCATTACTGTGTAATCCAGATTATTGACTCTAGTGCAAGTGGGAGACTGAAGGAAATATGCCCTAGAGGCAATAATAATGTTATTATTTTATTTCCTTATATCATGATAAATGTTTCTTATTCATGCTAGAATTGTATTATCTGGAAACATAATACTTGTGTGAATACATAAACAAACTAAACGTCACTAGTATGCCTCTACTTGACTAGCTCGTTAATCAAAGATGGTTATGTTTCCTAACTATAGACATGTCTTGTCATTTGATTACGGGATCACATTATTAGGAGAATGATGTGATTGACATGACCCATTCCATTAGCTTAGTACCCGATCGTTTAGTATGTTGCTATTGCTTTCTTCATGACTTATACATGTTCCTATGACTATGAGATTATGCAACTCCCGTTTGCCGGAGGAACACTTTGTGTGCTACCAAACGTCACAACGTAACTGGGTGATTATAAAGGAGCTCTACAGGTGTCTCCAAAGGTAAATGTTGGGTTGGCATATTTCGAGATTAGGATTTGTCACTCCGATTGTCGGAGAGGTATCTCTGGGCCCTCTCGGTAATGCACATCACATAAGCCTTGCAAGCATTGCAACTAATGAGTTAGTTGCGAGATGATGTATTACGAAACGAGTAAAGAGACTTGCTGGTAACGAGATTGAACTAGGTATTGAGATACCGACGATCAAACCTCGGGCAAGTAACATACCGATGACAAAGGGAACAACGTATGTTGTTATGCGCTCTGACCGATAAAGATCTTCGTAGAATATGTGGGAGCCAATATGAGCATCCAGGTTCCGCTATTGGTTATTGACCGGAGACATGTCTCGGTCATGTCTACATTGTTCTCGAACCCGTAGGGTCCGCACGCTTAAGGTTTCGATGCCAGTTATATTATGAGTTTATGAGTTTTGATGTACCGAAGTTAGTTCGGAGTCCTGGATGTGATCACGGACATAACGAGGAGTCTCGAAATGGTCGAGACATAAATATTGATATATTGGACGGCTATATTCGGACACCGGAAGTGTTCCGGGTGATTTCGGAGAAAACCGGAGTACCGGAGGGTTACCGGAACCCCCCCCCCCCCCCCCCGGGAGAAGTAATGGGCCATATGGGCCTTAGTGGAGAGAGAGAAGGGCAACAAGGGTGGGCCGCACGCCTCCTCCCCCCTTGGTCCGAATTGGACTAGGAGAGGGGGGCGGCGCCCCCTCTTTCCTTCTCCCTCCCCACTTCCTTCCCCCTCCTAGTAGGAGTCCTACTCCTACTAGCAGGAGGACTCCTCCTTGGCATGCCTATAGGGCCGGCCGGCCTCCTCCCCTTGCTCCTTGATATACGGGGGCAGGGGGCACCCCTAGACACACAGGTTGATCCACGTGATCGTTATCTTAGCCGTGTGCGGTGCCCCCTTCCACCATAATCCTCGATAATATTGTAGCGGTGCTTAGGCGAAGCCCTGCAACGGTAGAACATCAAGATCGTCACCACGCCGTCGTGCTGACGGAACTCTTCCCCGACACTTTGCTGGATCGGAGTCCGTGGATCGTCATCGAGCTGAACGTGTGCTAAAACTCAGAGGTGTCGTAGTTTCGGTGCTTGATCGGTCAGGCAGTGAAGATGTACGACTACATCAACCGCATTGTGCTAAGCGCTTCCGCTATCGGTCTACAAGGGTTCGTAGATCACACTCTCCCCTCTCGTTGCTATGCATCACCATGATCTCGCGTGTGCGTAGGAATTTTTTTGAAATTACTACGTTCCACAACACAACCTCCACCGCCGCGCGGAGCCGACTGGACATGGCGACAGGGACTTGACACGCCACCACCGACTCGGCCGGACCCCAACGGGTCCGGACAGTCCCTGCAGCCACGCTGCAGCCCGTCGGCCGCCGGAGCCACCACCACCGCAGCCACGACCCCTTCGTCACACCACCAGGGAGCCACGCCGTCGTGACCGGACCGCAGGCCCGCCCAGCCTAGATGGGCCCGAAAGGGCCCAGATCTGGGCCAAGCAGGCGCCGTCGGCCCGCCGCCCACCGCGCCGCCCCGCAGCCAACGGCCACGCCGCCGCGTCGAGGGCACCCGAGGCCCACAGGACGCTGCCGTCGAGCCTCACTACGGCCAGCCGAGCAGCACCGCCGCCAGGCAAGAGGGAGCCCCGACTCTCCCTCCCGGCGCGCGAGGAAGGGACGTCCGTCGCTGGAGGCCGCAGCCGGCGCCGGCAAAGGGGGAGGAGGGAGGAGGAGGACCGAGACGGGGAGGAGGAAGGAGGAGGAACGAGACGGGGAGGAGGGTAGGAGGGGTGCTCCGCCACCTCGGGGGGCGGCAGGAGCGCCGGAGGAGGGGGAGGGCGCGCGCGAGGCGGCCGGCGTCGGCAGGAGGGGGCGAGGACGGCCGGCGGCGGCAGGGAGGAACCCTAGCCCGGGTCGCAGGTCGTGGGAGCGAGGCCTCGGTCGTGGGCCTTGTACGTATGTGTATGGAGGTCGTCTCTGTGTGCAAGCACATAATCACCATAAAGCAACCTCCATATCTTTTATTTTTTGTTCTTTTTTTCTGTTGTATCAACTCAAAAATCCACACGCTTAATTTGAAGGGCTAAGATATCTTTTTGAGATAACATTACATTACAAAGTGATTAACTATATTTAGTGACACATAATGTGTCACTTTACATATAATGAGTGAGTTGGAATCTCGTTTAACTACATTTTCAAAATAAGCAGTGTCACTCAAATAACGACAAGCTACCTAGTACTACCTACACTAGTCGGTGGTTGGCACCGCCTAGTCGCCGCCCTCCTCATTGTCATGGGCATCCTCCTTTGAGTGATCATCGACCTAGGCGTAGGGGTCAGACTCACAAGCGGTAGCCGTAAGTTGCCGCTGATACTCCTCATCAATGAGTGCGGGCCGTATCCTTGGATGATGCGCTACTTGTTGCGAGCTTCAAGGGCGAAGATCCACCGCATGATGTCGATCGGGTTCTCGAGCTTCAACACCTGCTTTAGGTGGGTGCCAACGGGTACGGCATCGTTTATCGTACGATGGGCTATCGGGGGCGACGAGGATGATCTCCTCCTCCTCGTTCACCCGGATGAGGGGGATGAATCCCCAAGGACGCCTCCATCACCATGTGGAGCCTTGGATCCCTCGCGATTGACAGATATGCTAGGCCACCAGATCTATCGTCGCCGCTCCAGGAGGATCTAGTGTCTGCCGTGGTGAGAGTTCGCGCCAGTGTGCGGCGTCCATGATGGGAGGTTCTACCTCGCCGCCAAGTTCATCCAATAAATTGCGTTCTTATGCAGGGGCATTGTCCCGGACGGTGGAGGAAATGTGTGGGGAGGAGGCGGCGAGGGCTTTGGCAATGAGGATGCGTCGTCATCGGGATTTTATAGCCAGGGATAAATCCATGTGGCCATCCGAACAATCGCCTTGGGAATCATTTGAGTGTTGGAGGCCATCAATGGACGGGAGGTTACCAGTCACATCACCCCAGTCGTCGATGTTTAATCGGAACGGCAATATGCTTGTATGAGCGGCTCACAGCTTCAAACCCGGTAGTGGCGCGAGGAGGAAAGAAATTGAAACTTCGGGGCTGTTTGGTTCTAAGCCTAGCATTGTCATACTTTGCCACATATTTTTGCCAAGCTTGCCTAAGGTTAGGGGCTGTTTGGATTGTGACTATCTTTGCCATATGTTGCCACATGATTTTTGCCACACTTGCCCTACTTGAGTTGCTCAGGGGCTGTTTGGTTCCTAGCCACACAATGCCACACTTTGCCACACCTAACCTTAGGCAAGTTTGACCAAGTTAGGTAGGTGTTTGGTGATGAAGCTATGTACCTAGGGTAGGGTCATGGACCTGTCCAGCATACCCTCCCCGAGGACATCTTTACAAAGAATCAGAAGCAGTTGAAGAGAAAATATCATCCACTCGACCATGAAGATGTGCTCACTCGACTTCCTTGAAGACACTCGACCACCTTGAAGACACTCGACCACCAGAAGACGAGAAGCCCTCCACTCTGCAACGATCGCGACTTAAACCATAGCATTATGGGCATTATATAACACTTTATTGTAGACGTTACTAGTAACGGCCCACCTTTATGAACATTGAACCCTGTGTAACGGAGGGGAGCTGGGGTCCTGGCTGAAAGTGCGTTATATCGACTAGGGGGGTGAATAGGCAATTTTTATGAAAGTCTTCAAAACATGGAAGTTATGAAGACAAACAGTAGAGATATGCCTATTACTATGCAGCGGAAGTTAGACTACACTAGGCAAGCCATGGTCAAGTATCAACAGAGTGAAAGCACAGTGACAAATAGCTGTAGTGTAATTAGGATCAGGTAGGAAGATACTATGAAGCCAAACAGATCATACACTCACGTTGTGAAGACAAAAGATAGAACAGACACGCAATGACTTCACAATGAGTGATCAGTAAGTATAAGGAAGTGAAGATGAAACTAGTGACTCCTTGAAGACAATGATGTGTTGGACCAGTTCCAGTTGCGGTGACAACTGTACGTCTGGTTGGAACGGCTAAGTATTTAAACCTTAGGACACACAGTCCCGGACACCCAGTCCTGAACACGCAGCTCAGGACACCAAGTCCTCACCGTATTCTCCTTGAGCTAAGGTCACATAGTCCTCGCCCAATCACTCTGGTAAGTCTTCAAGGTAGACTCCCAAACCTTCACAGACTTCGTTCACTGGCAATCCACAATGTCTCTTGGATGCTCTGAACGCGACGCCTAACCGTCTGGGGATGCACAGTCCTCAAGTGTAATAAGTCTTCAGATCACACAGACAAGAAGACTTAAGTGATGCCCAATGTTCTCTGGCTCTGGGTGGTTAGGGCTTTATCCTCGCAAGGAATTTCTCTCTCAAAGGCTTCGAGGTGGGTTGCTCTCAAACGACAAAAGCCGTACTCTCAATCTGAGCAGCCAACCGTTTATGGTTGTAGGGGGTGGGCTATTTATAGCCACTTGGCAACCCGACCTGATTTGTCCGAAATGACCCTGGGTCACTAAGGAACTGACACGTGTCTCAACGGTCAGATTTCAAACTCTCATGGCAACTTTACTTGGGCTACAAGCAAAGCTGACTTGTCCGGCTCTGGACAAGATTCGCTCTCATTGTCTTCACTCGAAGACATAGGTTTTTGGTTTAGGCATCACTTCAGTCATTCTGACTGGTTCTCCTGGACCCCACTTAACAGTACGGTGGTTCCTATGACTCAACACAAGAGAAAAAGAACTACGAAAGATCTAAGTCTTCGAGCTCCATAGGCTTCATAACGTGTCTTCTTTTGTCATAGTCTTCAATGTGAATATCTTCATATACCACCTTTGACTTCAATGTCTTCATACATTTTTAGGGGTCATCTCTGGTAGTAAAACCGAATCAATGAGGGACTTCTACCTGTGTTATCCTGCAATTCTCACAAACACATTAGTCCCTCAACTAGGTTTGTCGTCAATACTCCAAAACCAACTAGGGGTGGCACTAGATGCACTTACAATCTCCCCCTTTTTGGTGATTGATGACAAACTAGTTGAAGTTTTCAACGGGGAATATAGTCTGTGAAATTGTAAAGGATAAGGAATTGTCTTCATAAGTTGCAAGGGCTCCCCCTGAAGATGTGCATATAAGTTAATTTGCTTTTGGAATGCAAATGCACATGGCAGGTTGTACTTGTGGAGATCCACTTCAGCTTATGATGACAATCCACTATGCATGTGAAAGTATATGAAGATAATGACATGCATAATGGAATATGGACGTCTGCAGAATGAGATAAGTGCGGAATTTATCGTCTCACATGCGGAATTTATCTTCGCAAAACAGGGTCGCAAATAAGTAGCAGACGACCATCTGGTTTAAGTGTTACAACTCATAAGAACCAAATGTAGCAAAAAACGAGAGTTGTAAGCACAAAGCAAAATATAATGCACCCGCCTATATGAACCCGCTTGAAGACTATCAATCTCATATGCTTCTCCCCCTTTTGTCAGTAATGACCAAAAAGGTTTGAAGACATAGAGCCTCTACTCGTTCTCATGAGGAGTAGATGAAGTAGCAGGGTTGTTGGCGTTGTTTGGCGGTGCAGAAGATCTTGGAGGTGCTGAAGCAGGTGGCGGTGAGGTAGCATCGTCTTCTTCATCAATGATTCTGGCAGTGACTATGGCAGCAGAGGAAGAAAACTCAGAGTCTTCAAGAGATGGAGTCCCCAACAGCACAGCTCTTCGAGGAGGTGTGGAGTCAAACTTGAATCTCTCAGTGAAGCCATCCTCTTGAAGATCAGCTTCAGAAAGCATCATCGTTAGCCCTTTCCATGTGCGGCGACAGGTTTCATGGGCAACGAAAGCGTTCTTGGTGGCAAGATTTCGGATGCGATTTACATCCACCAAGAGGCTTTTCATCTGTCTCTTCAACCAGTCATGATGCCTATCCTGCTTTTGATGAAGGGCCACAAGAAGCTCTCGGTCGTTGAGAACACGAGTGCACTTCTTGGGTCTTGAAGCAGTGGCACTGTCAGTGGCTTCAGTTGAAGCAGGGTGTGGTGCACGTGTAGTGCCAGCCAAAGGATACACCCTGGAGATGGCTTCAACACCTTCAACGTTCTGAGTGAAGCTCTGGTGTTCTGCATTCTGAAGACTCAAAGGTTGCTTGGCAGGCTCAGGATATATAGCTTCAGCAGAGGTATCCACATCTGGCAAGAAGATCCGATGGTTGCGGGCTGAGGGCTGATATGAGATCGCAGAGTGAAGCTTGATCAGTCTCATTACCCAAGGAGCATAGAACTTCAAACCAAGTAAATCTGAGCCTGATGCAGCAAGTTGGCGTATGAAGAAGTCCTGTGCGTTGAAGCATTTGCCATGAAGGATACAAAATATCAGAGTCTTCATTGCACCCTCGATCTTGGCATTTGGAGAGTGCCCTTTGATAGGCCAGAGAGTCCGCCGGATTATGTGATAGATGGTTCTGGGCAGGTACTCAAAGTCTTCAACAAAGAACTCTGTTGGATAAGGAGCATCGTGGGGCAATGGCTTCATCATGGAGAGCATCTGACTCATATTCGGTTCAGGCCTCTGGAATATGCTCTCAAGAGCTTCAGTGTGTAGTGGACAGCCTTCCTCGAAGAATTCGCCAGGAGTGGGCAGGCCGGTGAGCTCAATGATATCAAATGCATTGGCTTCGTGATGGACATTGCCGGTCATCCACTCCAGGGCCCAAGTCTTCGGATCTCTGTTGTATCCTTTGATGTGGAGGGTGGCATAGAATTGCAGCAGAAGCTCTTCATTCCAGTGCTCTTCATCAGTTACAAACTGCAGCAGACCCACTTGCTTGAAGCAATCCAACGCTTCCTCTAAATAGGGCAGACCAGCAATGGCTTCAACATCAAGGCGCTTGTGCGGGAAGATGCGACCTTGGTTGTATAGGATGCATGAATAGTAGCTGCGCTGAGGATAGCTCCAGAACCTATCTGATGAAATCCTTTCCCTTGAATAGGGGTTCTTGGAGCTGTTGAAGAACGTATTATCTGCCTTGAAGCTATTGATGTTAAAGGAGCCAGGTGCTGATGCAGGACCTGGGAACCTCGGCAGCCTTGGGACTGGCTTCTGGACATGAGGCCTGTGCTCAACATGGTAATCAAATTGAGGACCTGCAGCAGACTCAGGAACAGAAGTGTCTGGATCAGTAGCTTCGCTGTCTTCTGAAGCTTTTGGTGGGGAGGGCTCCACATTGGCTTCAGTGTTGGTTGTGGCAGCCTCAATATTTTCAGCCTCCGCTTGACTAGCTGGAGGGTCGGTCACAAGCACGTTCTCCTGGAGAACTGCTTCTTGGTGGAGCATAGGAGTGGGCTCTTGTGGTGCTTCTTCTGCGGCTGATGCAGCCGGAATGTCTTCAGCATAGACTTGAGGCCTTGGACCTTTGCGAAGCCTGCGGAATGCAGACGACGCCTGTGGGGTTGGAGTGGGCTGGGCCTCATTGTCTTCTTCCTCTTGAGGGCGATCCGCCCATGAAGCATCCTGTGCAATTGGCGTCAGTGGACGACCAATGCTGATGAGTTCGCTGTGTTCTAATTGAGGAAGGGCTGCATCATCTTCTACATTGTCACGATGACCAATGTCTTCAGCAGCGATGGGATCAGCTGCTGGAATGTCTTCAGGAACAGGAGCCTCTGTGGAAGCAGGCTCATGCACCGTCAGTTGACGTTCTGCGTCAGGGTGAACCATAGAAATAGGTTCAACTATCAAGGGCTCTGTGGGAGCAGCCCGAGATTTCTTGGTCTTTCTCTTTTTCTTGCTGGGGGCAGTAGGAGAGGCTTCAGAGCTTTTCCTCTTCCTGGCTTCAGCCTCAGCAGTTCTTGTCTTCTTGAGCTCTGAAGCTGTTGACCGGCTCTTTGGCTTCGAGCCAGTCGTTGCAGTTGGGAAGACAAGCGGAACTGCTTCCTGCCTTGGTGCCTCTGGTTCAGCTGGAACAGTCTTCTTCTTTTTCTTTGCGGCCATCTTGGGGTCGATGCCAGGACGCCCAAGTGCCTTGCGCTTCTCAGCCTCATTGTAGGCTTGCACACATCTGTCTGCCAGAGACTTCATCCGCTCACGTGAACCTTGAGCTTCTGCACGCTTCTTCAGAAAGTTTTCCTTTAGCTCATGCAACATGATCTTGAAGCTCTTCACTTCTTGCACGCTGAGCTTGGCCATATTCTTCTTGAACTGAGCCTTTTCATGATCAATTTTCTGCTTCAGTTCAACAATGCGCTGGGCAATGGAAAGTTCTGAAGCAATAGCACCTTGGAAAGCGACACTGAGGCCAACGGGCAGCTGCAGATCTTCGAAGCTGATGTTTGGTGTGGCAAACCATTCGTCGATGAAGTTGTGGATGATGGCGACATCAAAGAGAGGCAAATTGTTGAAGATTTCAGCTTCTTCTTTGCTCTTGATGAGCTGCTCGAGAGCGTCATCTCCAAGATCTTCATCACTTGACAGATCAATGGATTCGCTGCGCAGAATGGCAGTAGCTGTGAGCTCTTTACCGGTGTGTGGCTGAGGCATCTTGGACTTTTGGGGCTTGGAGACACGGGATACGTCTTCAGAGTGCACACTGTCTTCAGGAGGTGCAGTTGCCAATGGCTTCGCCCTTGAGATTTTTGGTGAAGGGGCCGGCTTTGAAGCTTTTGGCTTCTTCGACTGCTTTGGCTTCGGTACAGCAGGAGCTTCATTAGACTTAGAGTCAGCTGGAGGGTCATTCACGGCAGTCCCTTGGACTAAGATGCGGGTGATGAGGCCCTCAAGGTTGGCATACGGACCGATGATATTGGGTTCTGCGTCGCGTGTGCCATTTGCCCTTGGTGCGGAGGGACCAGGGTTGAAGTCTAACCCCAACTTCTTCTTGTTCTACTTCGCTGAGTTCTGGGCAAACTGGAAGTTGCGCTTGAACAGATTGTCGTCACGACACCAGAGTAGTGACGACGGATGTGCTTCAGCAGGCTGTGGTCCTCGGACCATGCATGGGTAGAAGCCTTGAGCAATGGCTTCATCTCTGGTCCTGGGTATGAGGTTCTTGTAAAGGATGTCCCCCCACGGTCTCTTGATGGCACTTTTCTCAGCATACTCCTGGGTGATGAAGCGGTATTGGAACCATTGTTCTGCCCAATAGCATCGAATCCATTGGATTCGGGTCTTGCGTTGACCATAATTCTCTTCAGGATCTGTTTTATACATTTTTGCCAGTTCATCAGGCAGATCTTTGGATGTTCCTCCACGTCTCTGTCTGCCCCCCTTCCTTGCTGCTGTTTCTGAAGCCATAAACCTTAACTTGGAAGGCTTCAAGACGTTCAAAGGCTTCAAAGGCTTTCTTTTGCTGGACCAACAGGAACTGGCTTCAGGAGAATTTATGTGATGCTGTAGGAATTCTGCAAATGAATGCAGACTATGAGAACCAAAGGATTCTCCCATAGCATTAAGGTGCGAGGGAAGGGGAAGAGGTCATATGCATTCTCAGAAGATTTTGAAGATAAATCAGTTTAGAAGACATTGACCTCATCGTGCGAAGACATTCACTCATAGATAAGAAGTTGGTTCCAGATTTGTACGAATCCACAGATCAGTACAAGTGAGGAATCTAACTACTTTGTGAAGCACAAGTGAATATACTAGGCATGTTCTGAGATGCAGTTTGAGAGAGAGATCTATCTTGTGTGAATAGAAACTTCTTGTGGTAGAAAGTGACAGATCAATAGGATCAATGGTGCGGTAAAAAGGCAGTTTCATTTACCACACTGAGAACTGCTAGACGGAGCGAGAGATGAGGCCGAGCAGTTCACTGGTCCGTGCCTTAACTTGGCGACGGAGGATACCTACGGCGACGGCGGAGAGGACGATGTCCGCGGTCGGCGTGAAGACGGCGTCGGAGAGGTTGCGGCAGCGAAGCGCTTCGTTGCCAGCGTCGTCGAGAGCTAGCGGTGGCGCTAGGGTTCGTGCGAGGGTGGAAGAAGAGATAGTTACCAAAGTGAGTGTGTATTTATAGGCACAGTGGCGGCACTGTGCTATTACACAGGTGCCCCTGGCGATTCGCATCTGAGGAACGCGTGGCCAGTTTGCGGAAGTTTGGGGTTTGTTCCACGTCCCACGCACGCCTGGATTGTCGGGCGGTCGTTCCAGCTTCTCATGATTTTATGTGGAGGAATGAGCATTGAAAACGGACTTTATGGTTGTCTCTATATCTTCTGCTGACAAGGACGCAGTGAAGACATTCGACAGTTTCAATAGAATGCATATGACTTGGAGAGATAGAGTTTGAGATAGAAAGCATAGAGAAGTTGGGGTCCGATCACATTCACTTAGTTCAAAAGATTCAACACGAAGACATAGCTATAAGTGAATGTTGTAGAGGACAGAACACTAGCATATATATATATATATATATATATATATATATATATATATATATTCAACATAGTGAAGATAATCATGAAAATATGTTGAGTTCGAAGCCAAACCAAATGTGAAGACATTGCAAGGTAACGCCATGAGTGAAACACTTCAAAATAGAACGTTTGGTGGTGGCGTTACCCACCGTATAGGAAGTATTAGACCCAGACACGGCGCACAATTATCGTGGCGCTCCGAAGTCAAATTCCACATTAATGTATTCACACTTAGAATGTATGTCTTCATTGATTGAAGATATACTTTACTTCGTGTGTTGCACATCTAAGTCATCAATATGCATAAGTGTTAGGATGTGTGCCTGATCACAGGACATTTGAGGATTCCAGGATATTTAGCTCACACCGTAACTTGCAAAACCTCTTCTCATCCAAGGGCTTGGTGAAGATATCTGCCAATTGCTCTTCAGTGTTGACGTGTATGATATCAATGTCTTCCTTCACAACATGATCTCTGAGAAAGTGATGACGAATTTCAATGTGCTTTGTCTTCGAGTGCTGAACTGGGTTGTTGGCAATCTTGATGGCGCTTTCGTTGTCGCAGTAAAGTGGCACTTGCTTCAGATGAATGCCATAGTCCTTGAGTGTTTGCTTCATCCACAGAAGCTGAGCGCAGCAAGATCCAGCAGCAATGTATTCAGATTCAGCAGTGGAGAGAGATACACAGTTCTGCTTCTTTGAAGACCAACATACAAGTGATCGTCCCAGAAAGTGACATGTGCCTGATGTAGACTTGCGATCAACTTTGTCACCAGCATAATCAGCATCCGAGAATCCAACCAAATCAAACTCTGAGCCCTTTGGATACCATAATCCTAGAGTTGGGGTGTGAGCCAAATATCGAAGAATTCGCTTCACAGCTAAGTGATGCGACTCCTTTGGTGCCGCTTGAAATCGAGCACACATGCAAACACTAAGCATAATATCTGGCCTAGATGCACATAGATAAAGTAAAGAACCAATCATGGAGCGGTATACCTTTTGATCGAACTCTTTACCATTGTCGTCAGGACCCAGATGATGTTTGGCTGGCATTGGTGTTGTGAAGCCTTTGCAGTCTTGCATACCGAACTTCTTCAGGCAATCTTTGAGATACTTCTCTTGAGATATGAAGATGCCATTGCGTTGTTGTCGTATTTGAAGACCAAGGAAGAACTTCAGCTCCCCCATCATGGACATCTGATATTGCTCTTGCATCATATATCCAAACTCTTCACTGTACTTCTGATTGGTGCAGCCGAAGATAATGTCATCCACATATATTTGGCACACAAACAGTTCACCATCATATGTCTTCGTGAAAAGAGTGGGATCTAGGGAACCAGGTATGAAGCCTTTGCTCTTCAGGAAGTATTTGAGTGTGTCATACCAGGCCCTAGGGGCTTGTTTGAGGCCATACAGTGCCTTGTTGAGCTTGTATACCATGTCAGGATGTTTTGGATTTTCAAAGCCAGGCGGTTGTGCAACATACACTTCTTCTTCAATCTTGCCATTGAGAAAGGCACTCTTCACATCCATTTGATATAGAAGTATGTTATGATGATTTGCATAGGCCAGCAGTATGCGTATGGCTTCAAGCCTAGCCACAGGAGCAAATGTTTCATCGAAGTCAATGCCTTCCACTTGAGTATATCCTTGAGCAACGAGACGAGCTTTGTTTCTGACAACTTGACCATGCTCATCTTGCTTGTTGCGGTATATCCATTTGGTGCCTATTATGTTGTGCTTCCGTGGATCAGGACGCTTAACCAGTTCCCATACATTATTCAGCTCAAACTGTTGAAGCTCTTCTTGCATAGCTTGAATCCATTCAGGTTCCATGAAGGCTTCTTCAACTTTCTTGGGTTCTGATATTGAGACGAATGCGAAGTGCCCACAGAAATTTGCTAGCTGAGTTGCCCTTGAACGAGTGAGTGGACCAGGTGCATTGATGCTGTCAATTATTCTGTCAATCTGCACTTCATTGGCAACACGAGGATGTACAGGGCGAAGACTTTGCTCTTGCTGATCTGTGTTGTTGTTGGGAGGAATGTCTTCAGGCTGAGCATTGTCTTCATGTTGATCAGGTGCTGAGATGATAAGTTCTTCTTCAGGATGAGCTTCAGAAGGTATAATCTCTCCAGTTCCCATTAGCTTGATTGATTCACTAGCTGGAATTTCATCTAGCACATTTGGCAGTTGCTCTCTTTGTGAACCATTTGTCTCATCGAACCGCACATCCACTGTTTCAACCACTTTGTAATGAAAGAGATTGAAGACTCTGTAGGAGTGCGAATCCTTTCCATATCCAAGCATAAAACCCTCATGTGCTTTTGGTGCAAACTTTGAGGTGTGGTGTGGGTCCTTGATCCAGCACCTTGCGCCAAATACTCTGAAGTAACTGACATTTGGCTTCTTGCCAGTTAGGAGTTCATAAGATGTCTTGTTCAGAAGCTTGTGAAGATAAACACGATTGATTGTATGGCATGCAGTGTCAATGGCTTCAGTCCAGAATTTTCTTGGAGTCTTGTATTCATCTAGCATCGTTCTGGCCATCTCAATGAGTGTTCTGTTCTTGCGTTCGACGACGCCATTCTGCTGTGGCGTGTACGGAGCTGAGAATTCATGTGTGATGCCCAAGGTATCAAGATATGTATCAAGGCCAGTGTTCTTGAATTCAGTGCCATTGTCACTTCTGATGTGCTTTATCTTGGCGCCGTAATTGTTCATAGCTCGATTGGCGAAGCGTCTGAAGACATCCTGCACTTCAGTCTTGTAAAGGATTATGTGCACCCAAGTATATCTAGAGTAATCATCAACAATGACAAAGCCATAGAGGCAAGCAGTAGTAGTAAAAGTTGAGTAGTGAGTGGGACCAAAAAGATCCATGTGAAGCAGTTCGAAGGGTCGAGTAGTGGTCATGATTGTCTTCGAGGGATGTTTTGCCCTCGTCATCTTCCCTGCTTCACAGGCACCGCATAAGTGATCTTTCTTGAACTTGACGCCCTCGATGCCTATGACATGCTTCTTCTTCGCAAGGGTGTGGAGGTTCCTCATGCCAGCATGCCCAAGCCTCCGATGCCAAAGCCAGCATTCTGAAGCTTTTGCAAGAAGACATACTGCAAGTTGTGGCCCTGCTGAGAAATCTACCACATACAAATCATCTTTCGATACCCTTCAAACACTAGAGACTTGTCAGATTCCATTAGTACCAGGCAACGATATTTTCCAAACATTACGACCATGTTCAAATCGCAAAGCATTGAGACAGACATTAAGTTGAAACCAAGGGATTCAACAAACATGACTTTATCCATGTGTTGATCCTTTGAGATTGCAACTCTACCTAGACCCAATACCTTACTTTTACCAGTGTCAGCAAATGTGATGTGGCTCTTGTCGGATGGACGTAAGGTTGAGTCCATAAGAAGGCTTCTTTTGCCAGTCATGTGATTTGTACACCCACTGTCAATAATCCATTCTGAAGACTTTGAAGACGCTGGTGTCGTACCCTACAGTGCAGTTAGGGGGATAGGCTTCACGAAGAGAATTGTGAAGCAAAAACATTTGACGAACCAGTGGGTTATGAAAACTTAGATCCAGATTAGGACTAATAGGGAGAGTAGCATGCGATTCAGGAACGAAGTACATAATGATGCCATTCGGGCATTTTATCTTGCGCCCTACAAGATTTTTAAGGTCCCCAGCAATAGCGTCAGAAGATTTTGGTTTTCTGCTGGAGACCTTTCCCTGCAAAAGAGAGTTAAGCTTCTTAACCACCCACATCTTCAAGGGTGGCTTAGAAGCAATAAGTCTAAGTGCAGCATCTGAGAATTTTGGTTTTGGAGCCCTAGCAAACAGTCTAGCAGGCGGACAATAGTACTCATAAGAATAGGCAGAATAATTTTTGGTCATATGAACATGACGGTTTGATGAACCGCTCTCATATTCATATGCTTGAGTATGGTTTCCCTGCAAAACATTTGCGTTAGTGTGACTCAGGTGAGTCCTCTATTTGTATGAAGCCTTTAGACCGTATGAAGCCTTTGGTCTGAGGTTTGTCTTCTTCATGTGAGGTGTCATGAAGACATTCACAGGAAGATTTTCCAGACACTTTTTCGGAACCCAGATCTTCTTCATAGGCGGTCCATTCCTGCAGTTAGTACCAATGTACCTGGCAAACACTTCACCATTCTGATTTTTAAACAGTACATAGTTTGCATCAAAGGATTCATCAATGATAATGGGGTTAGCACAGGTGAAGCCAGATAAATTGGATGGATCTGCTGAAGGTTCCTTTATAGCAACCCACTTGGTTTTGGGGTACTGCTCAGGTTTCCAGTAAGAGCCATCTGCATTTATTTTCCTTACGAACCCAACACCCTCTTTCCTAGGGTTTCGGTTCAGAATCTGCTTTTTGAGGACATCACATAGGTCTGATGCCCTTTAAGACTTTTGTACATCCCTGTTTCAAGCAATGTCTTCAACCTAGCATTCTCATCAGCAATAGCAGTGGTATCCTCAGCAGAGGGGTTAGTTACCACATCAACAGTTGAAGATATTGCAACAGCAGTAGCAGTGGAACATTCAGCAACAGAAGTAGCATTATCACGCTCAATGCATTTAAGACATGGTGGTTCAAATCCTTCCTGAGCGGAACTGATCTGTTCGGCGCGAAGTGACTCGTTTTCCTTTTGAAGATCTTCATGAGCCGCTCTCAATTTCTCAAGTTCTTGCTTCCTTTGAAGATAATCATAGGAAAGCTTTTCATGAGTTGTTGAGAGAGTATCATGACGATCTTCAAGTTCCTGATACTTAACGTGAAGATTTTTTATGTCTTCAATTAAGGATTCAGATCGAGTCATTTCAGCACCCAACAGATCATCGCTTCTGTCTAACAGTTTTTGAATATGTTCCATGGCTTTCTGTTGTTCAGTTGCAATTTTAGCAAGTGTTTTGTAACTGGGTTTTGAATCACAATCAGAGTCATCGTCACTAGATGTTTGATAGTGAGTAGTGCGTTTGTTTACCTTGGCACCGCGTGCCATGAAGCAGTAGGTAGGAGTGGAGTAGTCCTTGTCATTTGCATCGGTGTCGGTGATGAAGTCATTGTCTTCAGTGTTGAAGATGGACTTGGCGACGTATGCTGTAGCCAGACTTGCAATGCCAGAATCAGACTCCTCCTCAGACTCCACCTCTGCCTCCTCAGAAGCGGACTCCTCCTCTGAATCCATTTCCTTGCCAACAAACGCACGTGCCTTGCCAGATGAGCTCTTCTTGTGTGATGAAGACTTTGAGGAAGACTTGGAAGAAGACTTTGTGTATTTCTTCTTCTTCTTGTCGTCAGAGTCATATTCCTTGCTCTTCTTCTTCTTTCTGTTCTCATTGTCCCACTGTGGACACTCAGAGATGAAGTGTCCAGTTTTCTTGCACTTGTGGCATGCTTTCTTCTTGTAGTCATGAGCAGAAGCTTCATCATTCCTTGAGCTTGATCGTGAAGACTTTCTGAAGCCTTTCTTCTTGGTGAATTTTTGGAACTTCTTCACTAGCATTGCAAGTTCCCTTCCAATGTCTTCAGGCTCATCAGAACTGCTGTCAGATTCTTCTTCAGATGAGGAAACAGCTTTTGCCTTCAAGGCACGAGTTCGCCCATAGTTTGGATCGTAGATATCTCTTTTCTCAGAAAGCTGAAACTCATGTATATTGAGCCTCTCAAGTATGTCAGACGGATCGAGTGTCTTGAAATCAGGACGTTCTTGGATCATCAGGGCCAGGATGTCAAACGAACTATCAAGTGATCTCAGCAGCGTCTTGACGACTTCGTGTTTGGTAATCTCAGTGGCGCCGAGGGCTTGAAGCTCATTTGTGATGTCAGTGAGTCGTCAAATGTGTGCTGGACATTCTCATTGTCATTTCGCTTGAAGCGGTTGAAGAGATTGCGAAGGACACTGATTCTTTGATCTCTCTGGGTTGAGATGCCTTCATTGACCTTGGAGAGCCAGTCCCAGACCAGCTTGGATGTCTTCAAAGCACTCACACGGCCATACTGTCCTTTGGTCAGATGACCACAGATGATGTTCTTGGCAGTAGAGTCCAGTTGAACGAATTTCTTGACATCAGCAGCAGTGACACCTTCTCCAGCCTTGGGAACGCCGTTCTCGACGACATACCATAGGTCGACGTCAATGGCTTCAAGATGCATACGCATCTTATTCTTCCAGTAGGGATATTCAGTTCCATCGAAGACGGGGCACGCAGCGGAGACTTTAATTATCCCTGCAGTCGACATAGCTAAAACTCCAGGTGGTTAAACCGAATCACACAGAACAAGGGAGCACCTTGCTCTGATACCAATTGAAAGTGCGTTATATCGACTAGAGGGGGGTGAATAGGCGATTTTTATGAAAGTCTTCAAAACGTGGAAGTTATGAAGACAAACAGTAGAGATATGCCTATTACTATGCAGCGGAAGTTAGACTACACTAGGCAAGCCATGGTCAAGTATCAACAGAGTGAAAGCACAGTGACAAATAGCTGTAGTGTAATAAGGATCAGGTAGGAAGATACTATGAAGCCAAACAGATCATACACTCACGTTGTGAAGACAAAAGATAGAACAGACACGCAATGACTTCACAATGAGTGATCAGTAAGTAAAAGGAAGTGAAGATGAAACCAGTGACTCGTTGAAGACAATGATGTGTTGGACCAGTTCCAGTTGCTGTGACAACTGTACGTCTGGTTGGAGCGGCTAGGTATTTAAACCTTAGGACACACAGTCCCGGACACCCAGTCCTGAACACGCAGCTCAGGACACCAAGTCCTCACCGTATTCTCCTTGAGCTAAGGTCACATAGTCCTCGCCCAATCACTCTGGTAAGTCTTCAAGGTAGACTCCCAAACCTTCACAGACTTCGTTCACTGGCAATCCACAATGTCTCTTGGATGCTCTGAACGCGATGCCTAACCATCTGGGGATGCACAGTGCTCAAGTGTAATAAGTCTTCAAATCACACAGACAAGAAGACTTAAGTGATGCCCAATGTTCTCTGGCTCTGGGTGGTTAGGGCTTTATCCTCGCAAGGAATTCTCTCTCAAAGGCTTCGAGGTGGGTTGCTCTCAAACGACAAAAGTCGTACTCTCAATCTGAGCAGCCAACCGTTTTTGGTTGTAGGGGTGGGCTATTTATAGCCACTTGGCAACCCGACCTGATTTGTCCGAAATGACCCTGGGTCACTAAGGAACCGACACGTGTCTCAACGGTCAGATTTCAAACTCTCATGGCAACTTTACTTGGGCTACAAGCAAAGCTGACTTGTCCGGCTCTGGACAAGATTCGCTCTCATTGTCTTCACTTGAAGACATAGGTTTTTAGTTTAGGCATCACTTCAGTCATTCTGACTGGTTCTCCTGGACCCCACTTAACAGTACGGTGGTTCCTATGACTCAACACAAAAGAAAAAGAACTACGAAAGATCTAAGTCTTCGAGCTCCATAGGCTTCATAACGTGTCTTCTTTTGTCATAGTCTTCAATGTGAATATCTTCATATACCACCTTTGACTTCAATGTCTTCATACATTTTTAGGGGTCATCTCTGGTAGTAAAACCGAATCAATGAGGGACTTCTACCTGTGTTATCCTGCAATTCTCACAAACACATTAGTCCCTCAACTAGGTTTGTCGTCAATACTCCAAAACCAACTAGGGGTGGCACTAGATGCACTTACACTGGCGCACTCTATATAAGCCACCCCCTCCTCTGGGACAGGGGTTCGCACTTTTGTAAACACACACACACGTATAATCCAGTTGACCGCCTCAGGGCACCGAGATGTAGGGCTGTTACTTCCTCCGAGAAGGGCCTGAACTCGTAAAACTCGTGTGTACAACTACTCCATAGCCAAGATCTTGCCTCCTCATACCTACCCCCCATTCTACTGTCAGTCTTAGATCCACGACAGTTGGCGCCCACCATGGGGCAGGTGTCTTAGCGACTTATTGGAGAAGTTGCAATTTTTCCGATCCCCATCATCATGGTTCCAAGGGGAGGTTTGGCTAAGGGCCGCGGGATTCATCTCGGCGCGCTCGTGTTTGTCGCCGACGACTCCGCTTGGCTTCAGGAGGCACCACTCGACGTCGATGCGCTCCCCGCTCGCGGGCGACGCACTTTCATGCGTGCATCCGCGGCGTCCTCCTGCGGCAACCGTCGACCCAGTACCAGTCGACTCCTACGGCTTTCCCCCTCCCTGCGACCCGCAAGAACAAGCGCACTGGCCGGTCGAGGGTTCAACGGTGGGTGAAGCATGCGGTGGCCCGCCAGTCGGCCACCCCTCAAGTCGCGGCGCTCGAGCCCGACGAGTCTCTCTACGGCCTGTTCGATCTGTCGACTGGCTCCGTAGAGACTGCATCCGAGTGCGACAGCAATGACTCGGCAGCGGAAGTCCAGATGGTGAATGGACCACGCGGTCCTCCTGGCTTCGATCGTGAAGACGGAGGTGACGAGAACGGCGATCCGTCGCGCGTTCACGAGGAGTACCGCCCCGAGCCTCTCTCCTCGCAGCAGAGAGAAGAACTTTGTCGCCGAAACATGGATGCCCTGCATACTCCTATAGTTGGAGAAACGCCCGAGGCCCAGGCCTTGGAACAGGCTCGCTTGGCCAATCTGGCTGAGCGCACTCGGCTGGAGAACCTACAACGCGCACTCGACGATCGCGCTCGTCAACGTGCTCCTGAGTCCAGCCGACACCAACTTTTTCCACCTCCGGCTCAGGTATACCGAACACCGATCCAAAACCTAGCAGCTGCAGCCCGAATAGCAGAGTCGATTCAACCTTCCCAGTCAGAAGCTGGCCGAGGTCTAGCGCAGATCAGGGCCTTGCTTCGGGCAGCAGGAGAGCAGAATACGGTCGTGTCTCAGTCGTGGGATAGGATCCATAGCAGATCTGTGGTCGCAGATACGGTCCAGTTGGCCCATAGCCCGAGATCGCCCCCGAGGTGTGAGGGACGTGGAGAGCGGCATGATCAGTACAGAAACCAGGAGCAGTATGATCGTCGAGCCGATCGCGATGGTCGCCGTCAAGTGCCCACGCCTCCTCCAAGGAGTGGGTCGTACGTGCCGCGGCCACATGAAGACAGGCACCCTAACAGCATCGGAAGAGGTATTCCAGTCGACCCCATGGAGCCAGGCTTTGATGCGAGATCTATTCTCGTACAAGGCTTGGTCGACAGAAACAGAGCTCACCGAGATGGCCATGATAGAGGCCCGCAAACCAGCAACAGGGTGCATGTCTCTGGCCCAGAGTGCTTTAGCAGAGCTATCAGAGCTGCAGTGATTCCCCCCAACTTCAGGTTGGCGACTGGAGTCAGTAAGTTCACCGGAGAGTCCAAGCCTGACACCTGGCTCGAAGACTACCGAGTGGCTGTCTAGATTGGTGGCGGCAATGATGAGGTGGCCATGAAACACCTTCCTCTGATGTTGGAGGGCTCGGCTAGGGCGTGGCTGAATCAGTTGGCGCCTGGCAGCATCTATACTTGGGAAGATCTTGCCCGAGTGTTTGTCAGAACGTTTGAGGGTACTTGCAAGCGGCCAGCAGGTTTGACAGAATTACAGTGTTGCGTCCAGAAACCGAATGAAACTTTGAGCGATTATATCCAGAGGTGGATCACCCTGCACCACACGGTGGAAGATGTGTCTGATCATCAGGCAATTTGTGCTTTCAAGGAAGGCGTCAGGTACCGAGAGTTGAATCTGAAATTCGGTCGGACAGGAAACATGACTTTGACTCGGATGATGGAAATCGCCACCAAGTATGCCAATGGTGAAGAGGAGGAGCGACTGCGGAGCGGCAAGCACAAAGCAGTCGCCCACGAAGCCGGAGGAGGAAACTCCAGTCGGAAACAAAAACGCAAGGCCGAACCAGCTGCTCCGGCTGAGGCCTTGGCTGTGGTTCAAGGAAAGTTCAAGGGGAAGCCCAAAGGGCCGTGGAACCCCAAGAAAGTAAAAGATCAAGATGAAAATGACGTGTTGGATCTGCCGTGCCATATCCACACAAAAAAGACGAAGAGGTAATTTCATTTACCCGAAGCATACCACTCGACAGTGTCGGCTCCTGATCCAGCAGTTCCGAGAGAAACAGCCCAAGGAAAAGGAGAAGGAGGCAGACAAGGCTGAGAGTGAAGGGGAAGATGATGATGGTTATCCTCACGTGAATTCCACTCTGATGATTTTTGCTGATGTTGAAAACAAGAGTCGATAGAAAGTCATCAACAGAGAAGTGAACATGGTCGCTCCGGCGACACCCAATTACTTGAAATGGTCGCAGACTGCCAATACGTTCGACCAGTCTGATCACCCAGCGCACATCACCACCCCTGGGAGGCAAGCACTGGTGGTCGACCCGGTGGTAGAAGGCACTCGACTGACAAAGGTCCTGATGGACGATGGCAGTGGCCTGAACATTTTGTACGCAGAAACGTTGAAAGGAATGGGCATTCCGATGTCCAGACTCAGTGAAAGCCACATGAGTTTCCATGGGGTCATCCCAGGCAAGAAGGCTGCGTCCCTCGGTTAGATTGCACTCGACGTGGTTTTCGGTGATGCCAAAAATTACCGCAAAGAAAAGTTGACGTTTGAAGTCGTGGATTTTCAGAGTGCGTATCATGCAATTCTGGGCAGGCCAGCTTATGCACGATTCATGGCTCGCCCTTGTTATGTGTACCTCAAACTGAAGATGCCTGATCCCAGAGGAGTGATCACTATCTCTGGTAATCGGAAAAAGGCAGAAGAGTGTTTCCAGAAGGGCTCAAAGATCGCGGATGCCCAGATGGCCGTGGCAGAATTGCAAGAATACCAGAAAAATGCAGACCCAAGTGACTTGTTGCGAGCCAAGAAGCCAGCCACGGATTCAGCATTCCAGTCGTCTGGCGAGACGAAGTCTGTTCACGTTCACCCGACGGACCCCAATGCAGCTCCAACCCACATTTCGACCACACTCGACTCCAAATAGGAAGAAGCGCTCATCCAGTTCCTCCGTGAGAACTGGGACATCTTTGCATGGAAGCCTTCTGACATGCCAGGTGTTCCCAGGGGACTGGCTGAGCATCGTTTGCGAGTCGACCCGAAAGTGAAACCTGTCAAAGAGCATCTTCGACGGTCCGCCGTCCAGAAAAGAAAAGCAATCGGCGAAGAGGTGGCTCGGCTTTTGGAAGCTGAGTTTATCCGAGAGATTTACCACTCTGAGTGGTTAGCCAATGTTGTCATGGTCCCAAAGAAAGATGACTCACTCCGCATGTGCATCGATTTCAAGCATATCAATTGGGCCTGCCCGAAAGATCACTTCCCTCTCCCTCGCATCGTTCAGATAGTCGACTCGACTGCTGGGTGCGAGCATTTGTCCTTTTTGGATGCCTACTCCGGGTACCACCAGATCCGTCTGTACGGACCCGATGAAATAAAGACAGCTTTTATCACCCCGTTCGGGTGCTTCTGTTATGTGACAATGCCATTTGGCTTGAAGAACGCCGGAGCCACATTTATGCGAATGATTCAGAAGTGCCTGCTCACTCAGATCAGTCGGAATGTGGAAGCATACATGGATGACATTGTGGTCAAGTCACGTAAAGGTTCTGACCAGCTGACCGACCTCGCCGAAACCTTTGCCAACCTCAGAAGGTATGATATCAAGCTCAATCCATCAAAGTGAACGTTTGGAGTTCCAGGTGGAAAGTTACTCAGTTTTCTTGTTTTCGAACGAGGAATCGATGCTAACCCAGAGAAAGTAGGCGCTATACTTCGGATGAAACGCCATGTGCGTGTGCATGATGTCCAGAAGCTTACTGGTTGCTTGGCCGCCCTAAGTCGATTCATTTCTCGCCTCGGTGAAAAGGCCCTGCCTCTTTACCGACTGATGAAGAAATCAGATGCGTTCGAGTGGACTCCAGAAGCCTCTTTTGCTTTATATAGCAGCCACTGGATAAGTCGTCAGTACAGTACTTACGGTCGAGCGGGAAGAAGAAGGGAAAGCGTACAAAGTTCAACGCCCAGTTTATTATATTTCTGAAGTCCTGACCCCGTCAAAGCAGAGATATCCTCACTATCAGAAGCTTGTCTATGGAATTTATATGACCACGAAGAAGGTTGCACACTACTTCTCAGATCACTCTGTTACAGTCGTCAGCGACGCTCCATTGTCAGAGATTCTTCACAACAGGGATGCAACTGGTCGAGTGGCAAAATGGGCGATTGAACTCCTTCCCTTGGATATCAAGTTTGAGGCAAAGAAAGCTATCAAGTCCCAAGCAATAGCAGATTTCCTCGCCGAGTGGATCGAACTGCAACTGCCGACTCAAGTTCACTCGGAGCACTGGACCATGTTCTTTAACAGATCCAAGATGTTGAACGGTTCTGGTGCTGGAGTAGTTCTGGTATCCCCCGAGGAGACAAGCTCAGATATGTCCTCCAGATTCACTTTGATTCCTCCAACAATGAAGCAGAGTATGAAGCACTCTTGTATGGGTTGCGCATGGCCATCTCACTCGGTGTCCGTCGCTTCATGGTCTATGGCGACTCAGATTTGGTAGTTAATCAAGTGATGAAGGAGTGGGACGTCAGAAGCCCAGCCATGACTGGTTACTGCAACGCGGTGAGAAAGCTTGAGAAGAAGTTCGAGGGGTTAGAACTCCACCACATCCCCCGATTGAAAAATCAAGCAGCCGATGAATTGGCAAAGATAGGTTCCAAGAGAGAGGCTATTCCCAGCAATGTGTTATTGGAGCATATTCACACGCCGACAGTTCAGGAAGACCCTTTCATTGAAGATCCCCCACAACACAAGAGCGCCACGGATCCGACTGAAGTCGAGGTCCTAGCTGTGGTCGACCTAATCATGGAGGTTCTGGCCATTACTCCCGACTGGACGGTGACCTACATTGCGTACATCCTCAGGAAAGAGCTCCCAGAGGATGAAGAAGAAGCTCGACAGATCATCCGCTGATCTAAAGCTTTTACTATGATAAGAGGGCAGCTGTTCAGAGAAAGTGTGACTGGAGTCGGTCAGAAGTGCATAACACCAGAAGAAGGTCGAATGATCCTCAATGACATCCACTCGGGGACCAATGGTCACCATGCGTCCTCTCGGGCCAGCATGGCTAAAGCATACCGAGCTGGATTCTATTGGCCACGAGCAAATGAGATGGCGAAAGGTATAGTCGACAGATGTGAAGGCTGTCAATTTTACTCCGATATGTCTCACAAGCCAGCGTCAGCCCTGAAGACCATCCCCCTCGTCTAGCCCTTCGCTGTTTGGGGACTGGATATGGTTGGACCTCTGAGGACCGGCAGAAGCGGCTTCACTCATGTGCTCGTTGCAGTCGACAAGTTTACCAAATGGATCAAAGCCAAACCCATCAAGAACCTTGACGCTAGCACCGCTATCAGTTTTATCAGAGAATTGACGTTTCGATATGGAGTCCCACACCGCATCATCACAGACAACAGATCGAACTTCAATTCCGATGAGTTCAGCATTTTCTGCGCCTCTGAGGGCACTCAAGTCGACTATGCTTCTGTTGCTCACCCACAGTCAAACGGACAAGCAGAAAGAGCCAATGGCCTAATTCTCAAAGGACTGAAGCCCCGACTGATGCGTGATCTCAAACATGCAGCAGGTGCTTGGGTTGATGAACTTCCGTCAGTTCTGTGGGGTTTACGGACAACTCCTAATCGATCGACTGGAAGAACTCCTTTCTTCTTAGTCTATGGAGCCAAAGCTGTTCTACCAAGTGACTTGCTCCACAATGCACCCCGAGTTGAACTCTTCTCCAAAGCAGAAGCAGAGCAGGCCTTGCAAGATTCAGTCGATCTCTTAGAGGAGGAAAGAGAGATGGCCTTGATCCGCTCGACCATTTATCAGCAAGATTTGCATCGATTCCATGCCAGGAATGTGAGGGGTCGGGCCTTTCAAGAAGGAGACTTGGTTCTTCGAGTGGATCAGCAGAAACCACACAACCTCGCTCCAACTTGGGAAGGCCCCTTCATCGTCACCAAAGTTCTCCACAACGGAGCATACCATCTTTACAGTATCGAGCATCAGAAAGATGAGCCACGGGCTTGGAATGCGGAGCTGCTCCACCCCTTTTATACTTAAACACTCGTTCGAATAAAATGTAATAAGCAACACCTTTTGTAATTCGTTTATCAAAGACAAGAGCTTACGGTTCTCTCATTCGATTGTGTTGTTCTTATTTACTCCTGAAATCCCCCAATGGGTGGGATTAGTCGCGAATCCGTTCCGCCTAAGTTTGAAAAAATCCTACCGAGTGAAGAGCAATCCTTCCACTCGGGAGCTTAGCTGCAGTCGAGCACTCGCCTAAGTTCTCTCACTAAGAGGCTTAACGGCAGTCCAGCACTCGCCTAAGTTTGGAAAAATCCTACCAAGTGGAGAGCAATCCTCCCACTCGGGGGCTTAGCTGCAGTCAAGCACTCACCTAAGTTCTTTGACTAAGAGGCTTAATGGCAGTCAGGCACTCGCCTAAGTTTGAAAAAATCCTACCGAGTGGAGAGCAGTCCTCCCACTCGGGGGCTTAGCTGCAGTC